>NC_142520.1:25771814-25804314 GCF_964205215.1 Stylophora pistillata
GCAGGGATGGGAGATACTGTAGGAATGGGGTGCACATCTAATAAATGCTTTAATTTGATTTATTCATGTGACAGGCATGAAATTGAGACACACAACTTGTCATTTGGTAATGGACATGACATCAGAGATCCTTTTGGCTACTACTTCTGCCGACTTCGACGTGGTCTTGTATGTTTTCAAAACAAAGGCTACAAGAAACAGGTATCAATGATATTATAAAATTTTCAAGGCACAATTACAATTTTGAGCCAAAAGAGCACCTAGACAACTTTACAATAAATTGCCAATGTTGTACTTCGAGGTAGAAATTGCTTTTTGAAACAACAGGTATAAAATAATATCCACTAAAATTTTAGAATTAATAACCTGAAACAACAACTACACATTCTATACCCCACAGTAATTAACTATTGGTTGTACGAAAGGGTTTTGCATACCTGTTATTTTTGTTTTGTTCTGATATTAATTTGACAGGCATGAAGAAAAAAAGCATGGCAAGAAGCTTGCAGATGCTGTTTTTCCTAAAGAAGATAGTCGAGATGACCTCAAATTCAACTATCATAGTGCCAAGCTTACTTCTGGACTTCTTCTTTGATGGAATCATTGAATTCAAACAACAGGCGATGGTGGTAGGCTGTTTGAACTTTACAAACTGTTACTTTACAAAACCCATGGCCACTACAAATATGCCTATGCAGTCCTACTGTATCTGGTGAAGTGTATTGCAATCCTATCACCAGCACAGGCCCTGAGATTAAAGTAGAAGAGGACCTTCAATGTGAGTGGTCTACCTGGGCGTAACATCCCTCTGGATCTACAAAAAGAACATGACAAAAAAGACATCAAGTGCTTGTGGCGAAACTTGGGAGCAAACCTTGATGAGCAAAATGCTGAAAGAACGGCTGGAACTCTGCAATCCAGACAACATGTCTATCATTCAGTTGCCAGAGACTGTATTTTCAACGAAAAGCACTCTGTGCGGAGAACTCCTTAAGAATTAGAGGCTGTTAACCAAATTACTCTTGACCTAGTGAGTAACAAGGTTTTCACCAAGAACCCAGGTCGTGAAGGTCATCTCTCATTCCCACAATTTGACAGGAACCTTCTGCAAGGCCTTGACTACAGAGATCTGCATAAGTGGTTTAGGGAGCAAATTGATCTGTGGGGATCAATTTATCAAGAACGATAACTTACATGTACTGTTGGAAATTTGAAACTTTCCCCAAATATTTTTTCCCCTTGCCCTAACTCTCCACTTTTTTTATAATTCAACATGGCAGCCTTAAATTCGATTTGGGAATCCACCTACACTGCAGGCTGAAGCCTGCGTTTACCACATTAAAGTTCATTAGGAATTTAGATTATTTATGATTTCTGGAAAAGTTTAATCTCTATACCCAAAATGGGAGCTTGTTTACAGGTTACAGTTCTTTGATGGTACACAATTTCACAAAAATGTTCAAAGCTCTAAAAGTTCAGACCCGCTGTCATTTTCAACATCAAAATAAATACCATCAAAATCAAACAACTCATGCACTCTAGTATTCAAAATTGGGACTTCAAATGGGAATGCAAATTAACAAAAGTTAAAGTTTCCTCTAAGTTTGGAATGTCCATGAAAATTTCTTGAATTACTTCCAAAATTCGTAGTTAATTTGAAACAGAGAACACAGGAAAATTAAAGATCAAGTCCTGGACAGTAAAGATGGTTTCACAGCTGTTTGAAATATCTTCTAGAAGCTGCATTGAGAATCCATGGCTTGAACTTTCATCTAATGACTGCCCTTCCATTCTCATGTCACTCAGTACTTCGCATAAGGCTTCTTTCAGTGATGCTCGCTCTTCGGTTGTCACCTCCCTCTAATTTACATTACTGCACTCATCCCTGCAGCTGTCTTCGTGCAAGGTCTCCTCAAAAGACAACACAGCTTCATCACATTGAACACCACCACACTTGCAAATTTTTGAATAAAATAAACAACAGTCATGAAGAGGTTCAAGAGGTTAAATTGCAGCATCCAAGGTTTTATAGGCAGCAACACGATAACAGCCTTTAGCACGCACAAAATTCTTCACTTTTTGCTCACATTATCCTGCCTGCTGTCCATGATAGATAATCATGACATGGGATTTCTTGCCATCTAGACCTGCCCTTCCAGCCTCCTAATACTGGTGAACAATGGACCGTGCTGGTCCCCAATTGTCAATGTATCTTACATCAGGGAAATTTACACCCATGCACAAGGCAGTTGTTGAAACTAGAACACGCTTTACTCCATCAGTCTTAAACTGGGTGAGAACTCGATCCTTAGTACTTTTCTAGGAGTTAGAATGACAAATGCCTAGCAGGCAGTTATCTTGGACAAGGGAATACTTTGGGTAAAACACTGACTTTCCTAGCTCTGAATTTAAATGATTTACTTCAACAGCAATTTCGTTCATCGTGTTGCAAAAAATTATTGTCTTTGGACAACTGATTCTTTATTCCCTCCTCTTCCTTCTTCTAAGTTCACAAGCCACTTTAGTTCTTTTAACTGAGCATCCTTTTTAACCTTTTTAATAGAAAATCGTAAGTTCAGCCGATTTGGACTGACATATATGGTTCTGCAATTGGCTTTCGTGCACAGCACTTCCTTTAATTATTGTTGCCTGTAATTATAAATAATTTACACAAAATATTTCTTTAAAAACATAACATAGAAGAATTATTCTCAAAAAGAAACATAAGCATATTTTGAACATGAAAACTGAGCATATTTTCGATTAGAAAACCAACCGATTTTTACGCGCCTAAAACTGACTCACATCAAAATTATGTGAATAGGCATTATCACTATTTTATAAAACGAATTCCGTTAAGTTTCTTTATAATTTCTGGATACAAACAGACGAAATTTCTACATACCTTGCTTAGGAAAGGAACGTAGTTCTCCCAGTATTCCAAAAGATTCACGAAAAGCACTGGATTTCTTGCCTTTCTTTGCTGGTCTGTAAAACAACGAGCAAATGCAATATGTGAGCGGGCAGTAGAATGTAAATGTGGTAACGTCAGAGAATAACTCCCTCCATAATCATGTAGGATCTGGAGGATAAAACCATCTATCATTGCCCGGGTTGTTAAAAAACCCAGCTTACATACAATCTACGCAAGTGTAAGCTTAATCTGTACAGTAAAATAAGCTGAAATTTTACACAAGACCAAACCTTTGTCCGGTCCAAGTTTTCACAGTATGTGACTCGTCAACAATTAATGCGGCAAGGTTTTTGTGCAACGGCGAGCTGCTCTTTTTGATAGAAGAGAGGAAGGGCTTCGTTAATATTTCCTCTGTGGACGCAAAGATCAGCTGGTATTTTTCGTTTTCTGCATCTCCCATTCTTGCACTTGCAAGTGATGTCGCTGTAAATCCCATCGACGAAGCTTCAATTAACTGGTCTTGAAAGATGCTTTTCAGCGGACAGACAATAATCACGCACACAGCTTTCGACAACAATATTTCTTGGACGCGAATCAACAACTGAAAGCACAGGTGGCCCAAGCCCTGTCATAGGCTCTTTCAGAGTGAATAATTAAAGAGTTTGTATAGTGGTTCAGTTGGACTTGCTTTTCAGCTCCGTAAATGTAAAGCTGTGTGAAATAATCAAAGAAATAAAGTCTTACCTTCATAGAGAGTAGTCTTTGTTGTTCTCCTTGCGATTTGAGGCCGTTTTGATGTGTTTTAGCTTGACGCCCTAAATTACCATGCATGAAATACGGGAAGGTCGCAAACTTCTGTTGACACATGCCCGTCAAAATCGCTCGAAAACAACACTTAATACTTTCCATCGAATCAAAACTCAGCAGCACGAAAGCAAAATAGTTTCCCTTTAAGTTCACCGAAAAAAATACCACAAAAGTCGGTTTATCGAACAACCAAGCCAGCGAGAGTTTCAAATTAACGGCCGTTCGGAATTCTTCTAATGCGTGGAAGGAACTTCTTGTGCAGCTGAGAGACCGTTAATACGCGGTCAACCTGGACCCTAGTCGAATCTCTCTCATCGGGTCCTCCCCATAGTCTTCTAACACCAACTCTTCACATATACTAAGGTACCCCGGGTAAGAGGATATTTGTAAAAATCTTTTGAAAACAGTGAAGATGGACAGCATCGACGATCCTGTCAAGTAGATGAGCTTACGCGGAGCATATTTTGAATTGCTTTTGTAACAGGTGCCATAAAGACTTACTTTAAAAACCTCAAGGCAAAATCATGGCAGTTGTTAACCCATGTAAGGAATATCAGGACTGCCCCAAATGGCAAATAAGCGGGATGAAAGTGTAATAAATTCTAGGAGGAATGAAAGGGGTCACAATGTAATTGAATGATAGTGTACTTGTCCTAAACAGAAATATCAAGCATATTTGAAGCAACTGTATCCTGACCACATCTTACAGTAATCTTCATCTGTGTTAAACACCAACGACAGGGCTGTGGTCTAACAGCGCCCAGTGGTCCCTGGCGCCTTACTTTTGTTTCGTGGGCGACTCAGGAATCTTAATTTTTTCATGAAAAGCATATGGCTGGCACCCTGGATTTCACAGTTTCAGAGAACTGGGCTCCCTTGAATTTTTCTTAGAGCACAGCCTTGAACGACCCTCCTTGTAGTTAATTATAGCTACTTATTTAGTTCAATGTTATTTCTTGCTCAAACTAAAGTCTTGTTGAATAACCCTCAGACAGTCTTCATACACTGAGGCCAAAAAAAGGAGGTTGGAAGCAAACACACATAATTGATGTCAAGTATGGGAAATTATAACTCACATGACCAAGTTGTTATTGGTTTAGGTTTTGCATCTGATTGGTTGAATAGGTGGTGTGAGGAGTTTTTTAAACCAATCACAGAGTGTGCTTAGGTAAGTAAAGTAAAGTCTGTTTACGAGCCCAGTAGCCCATTAGGCCGGTGCTTAACTCCGGTCTCTGTAGCATGAAGCGACTTGGATGGGATGCTAGTCCATCACAGGGTTACCCCCAGCATTAAATTTCCGGTACCCATTTATACACCTGGGTGAAGAGAGGCACTGTGCGAGTAACGTGTCTTGCCTAAGAACACAACACAATGTCCCGGCCGGTGCTCGAATCCGGACCACTCGATCCGGAGTCGAGCGCACTAACAATGAGGCCACCGTGCCTCCACAGAGTGTAGGTAGTAAAGAAATATCAAAGCAATTCCAGATTCACTTTCGATACTCAATTGTAAGCTGCTTTAAAATAGCTTGTACTTATCACTGCAAAGTTTTATGATGAGCTGCACTGTGAAGTGCATATGAAGCTAGATATTGCTCCTGGTGGTTTGTTTCAATCAATTACCAACAAGACTACAACAGCTTTTGCGTGATGTCACCAAAAAAAAAAAAATTGTTTGGGCAGTTTGTGCACAAACTTGATTTAAGATGCTAAGAACTCATCCAGTTGGTGTGTTGTCAGTATATTACTGTATATTCTGTAGAAATTTAATGGTGGAGCTTGCTCTATCATTCATTCAAATAAGCAAAGACCACCCAAAAGTATAGCCTGATCTACTAGCTTATAAGTCTATTTGAAGCCCAAGTAAGAAATTCCTTGCAGTTTTCATATTTTCTTAGGGTGAATTCGGCTCAAGATTGATGTTTTTCATTCGCTTGGTTCTGTTAATCAGTCAACTTCTTGAGTTCTTTTGAAAAAGAGAAGTCATGACTTGATTACTGTAGAAAATGTTTAATGTAACCTTCAATCAATAATTTGTAAATGTACATAATTTTTGGTCGACCTTTCGTTTATTTCAAGTAAACTGTTGTTTACAACACTTTTTAATGAGAGTTTTAGAGCTATAGAGTGATATCTTTTTTAGAGGTATAGAGCGATATTTTTTTATTTCAATAGCATTATGATTGTAACAAGATATGCAAGAATTTTAAGTGTAATTCAAAAAATAAAACAATTGTCCATCTACTTTCATGTGTTGAATTTCTTTTTGACTACATGTATCTGTCCATAGAATGTATTTAGTTTGGACTAACTAGGATTTAGTGTGAATATATCTCGAGGTTTTAAGGGTAGAAGCTGAACATTTAACCATTAGCATCAATCTAATTAAACTATGTTAGGTTTTCTAGACAAGGTCACAAAAAATTTAGCTCATTGATTGATTCCTTCACTGTCTCGATTCCGTACACATAACTTTCAACCTTTATAGTGGAAAACCGATTGATCAGCTTTGCTCTTATGTTTCCCTTAAATCATATAAAACAAAGCTGATATTCTCAATCTGAGCAGTGGATACAGTTGATTCATACAAAAAAGCAGCTTTACGATAACATTACGCCAACTTAAATATGTTTTTTCATGCTGTGACTATTTCTTAGAGAATCACTAAGCTGATAAGTTCTCTCCATGAGATCTCTCAGAGCTCGGGCACGTCCTCTTTCTGCAGCAAGAAGAGCCTGAATTATCTCACCTCGAGCAAGATTTATACGCCACAATCCTTTGTATGCACTATCTACTTCACGCTGATTACAGTAATGGATCTTGAACTGATCATTGAATTGAAAACTTGCCCTGATATCATTATGCAGTTCTACACTCCCGTAAAAGAAGTCAAATGCCCTCATGAGATCTCCTTGGAGCTCGAAACTTAATGCTAGAGAGCAAAGTGAGCATGCTTCACTGGCCTTGTCACCTATTTCTTTGGCAATTTCTAGCTGACGTTTATGGTAGCCGATTGCTGTTTTGAACTGTCCTAGGCTGTTATATGCTTTGCCGAGATTTCCGTAACTCTCTCCCTCTCCGGTCTTGGCACCCACTTCTTTGGCAATTTCTAGATGAAGTTGATGGTAGTCGATTGCTGTTTTGAACTGTCCTAGGCCGTGATATGCTTTGCCGAGATTTCCGTAACTCTCTCCCTCTCCGGTCTTGGCACCCACTTCTTTGGCAATTTCTAGATGACGTTTATGGTACTCGATTGCTGTTTTGAACTCTCCTAGGCCGTGATATGCTTTGCCGAGATTTCCGTAACTCTCTCCCTCTCCGGTTTTGGCACCCATTTCTTTGGCAATTTCTAGATGACGTTTATGATACTCGATTGCTGTTTTGAACTCTCCTAGGCCGTGATACGCTTTTCCGAGATTTCCGTAACTCTCTCCCTCTCCGGTCTTGGCACCCACTTCTTTAGCAATTTCTAGATGACGTTTATGGTACTCGATTGCTGTTTTGAACTGTCCTAGGCCGTGATATGCTTTGCCGAGATTTCCGTAACTCTCTCCCTCTCCTGTCTTGGCACCCACTTGTTTGGCAATTTCTAGATGACGTTTATGGTACTCGATTGCTGTTTTGAACTGTCCTAGGCCGTGATACGCTTTTCCGAGATTTCCGTAACTCTCTCCCTCTCCGGTCTTGGCACCCACTTCTTTAGCAATTTCTAGATGACGTTTATGGTACTCGATTGCTGTTTTGAACTGTCCTAGGCCGTGATATGCTTTGCCGAGATTTCCGTAACTCTCTCCCTCTCCTGTCTTGGCACCCACTTCTTTGGCAATTTCTAGATGACGTTTATGGTACTCGATTGCTGTTTTGAACTGTCCTAGGCCGTGATACGCTTTTCCGAGATTTCCGTAACTCTCTCCCTCTCCGGCCTTGGCACCCACTTCTTTGGCAATTTCTAGATGACGCTTATGGTACTCGATTGCTGTTTTGAATTGTCCTAGGCTGTGATATGCTTTGCCGAGATTTCCGTAACTCTCTCCCTCTCCGGTCTTAGCACCCAATTCTCTGGCAATCTCTAGTTGACGATGATGGTAGCCGATTGCTGTTTTGAACTGTCCTAGGCCGTGATGTGCTTTGCCGAGATTTCCGTAACTCTCTCCTTCTCCGGTCTTGGCACCGACTTCTTTGGCAATTTCTAGATGACGTTGATGGTAGGTGATTGCTGTTTTAAACTGTCCTAGACTACAATAGGCATTGCCGAGATGGCCATAACTCCTTCCCTCTCCAGCCTTGTCTCTCACTTCTATAGCAATTTCTGCTTCACGTTGATGGTAGTCGAGTGCTGTTCTGAGCTGTCCGAGGCTACAATAAGTGGTGCCGAGATTGCCATAGCTGACCCTTATTCCGGCTTTGTCTTCTACCTCTTTGGAAATATTTAACTGACTTTTATGGTGCTTTATCGCTGTTGTCAATTGTCCCAGACCATGATAACTTTTGCCGAGATTGCCATAGCTGATTCCTTCACTGACCTTATCTCCCACATCTTTGGAAATATCTAGATGACGTTTGTGGCATTCGATTGCTGTTTTAAAATCTCCCAGACTATGATAAGCTTTGCCGAGATTGCCATAGCTCATTCCCTCTCCGGCCTTATATCTCACATTTTGGGAAATTTGTATAACATATTGGTGGCGCTGGATTGCTTCTTTGAACCGTCCTAAACTATGATAAACGTTGCCTATATTGCCATGGCTGGCTACTTCTCCAGCCTTGTCCCCTAGCTCTTCGGCAATTGCTCGATGACGTTGGTGATACTCGATTGCTGTTTTAAATTGTCCCAGACCATAATAAGTACAACCAATATTGCCATAGCAAATTCCCGTGCCAAGCCAGTCTCCAAATTCTTCAGCAATTTCTAAATGACGTTGATGATATTCGATCGCTGTTTTGAGCTCTCCTTGACCATGATAAGCACAGCCGATACTTCCATAGCTGATGCCCTCTCCAGCCCTATCTCCTACTTCTTTGGCAATTTCTAAATGACGCTGATGGTTACTGAGTGCTGTTTTAAACTGTCCTAGACTATGATAAGCGTTGCCTAGATTACCATAGCTGACTCCTGCTCCAGCTTTGTCACCAACTTCTTGGGAAATTTTTAGATGATTATGATGGTACTCAATTGCTTTTTTGAATAGCCCTAGGCCCTGACAGGCGCAGCCAATATTGCCATAACTAATTCCCTCTCCGGCCTTGTCTCCCACTTCTTTGGCAATTTCAAGATGACGTCGATGGTACTCGATTGCTATTTTGAACTCTCGTAGGCCGTGATACGCTTTTCCGAGATTTCCGTAACTCTCTCCCTCTCCGGTCTTGGCACCCACTTTTTTGGCAATTTCTAGATGACGTTTATGGTACTCGATTGCTGTTTTGAACTGTCCTAGCCCGTGATATGCTGTGCCGAGAATTCCGTAACTCTCTCCCTCTCCGGTCTTGGCACCCACTTCTTTGGCAATTTCTAGATGACGTTTATGGTACTCGATTGCTATTTTGAACTCTCGTAGGCCGTGATACGCTTTTCCGAGATTTCCGTAACTCTCTCCCTCTCCGGTCTTGGCACCCACTTCTTTAGCAATTTCTAGATGACGTTTATGGTACTCGATTGCTGTTTTGAACTGTCCTAGGCCGTGATATGCTGTGCCGAGATTTCCGTAACTCTCTCCCTCGCTGTCCTTGGCACCCACTTCTTTGGCAATTTCTAGATGACGTTTATGGTACTCGATTGCTGTTTTGAACTCTCCTAGGCCGTGATATGCTTTGCCGAGATTTCCGTAACTCTCTCCCTCTCCGGTCTGGGCACCCACTTCTTTGGCAATTTCTAGATGAAGTTGATGGTAGTCGATTGCTGTTTTGAACTGTCCTAGGCCGTGATATGCTTTGCCGAGATTTCCGTAACTCTCTCCCTCTCCGGTCTTGGCACCCACTTCTTTGGCAATTTCTAGATGACGTTTATGGTACTCGATTGCTGTTTTGAACTCTCCTAGGCCGTGATATGCTTTGCCGAGATTTCCGTAACTCTCTCCCTCTCCAGTCTTGGCACCCACTTCTTTGGCAATTTCTAGATGACGTTTATGGTACTCGATTGCTATTTTGAACTCTCCTAGGCCGTGATACGATTTTCCGAGATTTCCGTAACTCTCTCCCTCTCCGGTCTTGGCACCCACTTCTTTAGCAATTTCTAGATGACGTTTATGGTACTCGATTGCTGTTTTGAACTGTCCTAGGCCGTGATATGCTTTGCCGAGATTTCCGTAACTCTCTCCCTCTCCTGTCTTGGCACCCACTTCTTTGGCAATTTCTAGATGACGTTTATGGTACTCGATTGCTGTTTTGAACTGTCCTAGGCCGTGATACGCTTTTCCGAGATTTCCATAACTCTCTCCCTCTCCGGCCTTGGCACCCACTTCTTTGGCAATTTCTAGATGACGTTTATGGTACTCGATTGCTGTTTTGAATTGTCCTAGGCTGTGATATGCTTTGCCGAGATTTCCGTAACTCTCTCCCTCTCCGGTCTTAGCACCCAATTCTCTGGCAATCTCTAGTTGACGATGATGGTAGCCGATTGCTGTTTTGAACTGTCCTAGGCCGTGATGTGCTTTGCCGAGATTTCCGTAACTCTCTCCTTCTCCGGTCTTGGCACCGACTTCTTTGGCAATTTCTAGATGACGTTGATGGTAGGTGATTGCTGTTTTAAACTGTCCTAGACTACAATAGGCATTGCCGAGATGGCCATAACTCCTTCCCTCTCCAGCCTTGTCTCCTACTTCTATAGCAATTTCTGCTTCACGTTGATGGTAGTCGAGTGCTGTTCTGAGCTGTCCGAGGCTACAATAAGTGGTGCCGAGATTGCCATAACTGACTCTTATTCCGGCTTTGTCTTCTACCTCTTTGGAAATCTTAAACTGACTTTTATGGTGCTTTATCGCTGTTTTCAATTGTCCCAGACCATGATAACTTTTGCCGAGATTGCCATAGCTGATTCCTTCACTGACCTTATCTCCCACATCTTTGGAAATATCTAGATGACGTTCGTGGCATTCGATTGCTGTTTTAAAATCTCCCAGACTATGATAAGCTTTGCCGAGATTGCCATAGCTCATTCCCTTTCCGGCCTTATCTCTCACATTTTGGGAAATTTGTATAACATATTGGTGGCGCTGGATTGCTTCTTTGAACCGTCCTAAACTATGATAAACGTTGCCTATATTGCCATGGCTGGCTACTTCTCCAGCCTTGTCCCCTAGCTCTTCGGCAATTGCTCGATGACGTTGGTGATACTCGATTGCTGTTTTAAATTGTCCCAGACCATAATAAGTACAACCAATATTGCCATAGCAAATTCCCGTGCCAAGCCAGTCTCCAAATTCTTCAACAATTTCTAAATGACGTTGATGATATTCGATCGCTGTTTTGAGCTCTCCTTGACCATGATAAGCACAGCCGATACTTCCATAGCTGATGCCCTCTCCAGCCCTATCTCCTACTTCTTTGGCAATATTTAAATGACGCTGATGGTTACTGAGTGCTGTTTTAAACTGTCCTAGACTATGATAAGCGTTGCCTAGATTACCATAGCTGACTCCTGCTCCAGCTTTGTCACCAACTTCTTGGGAAATTTTTAGATGATTATGATGGTACTCAATTGCTTTTTTGAATAGCCCTAAACCCTGACAGGCGCAGCCAATATTGCAATAACTAATTCCCTCTCCGGCCTTGTCTCCCACTTCTTTGGCAATTTGAAGATGACGTCGATGGTACTCCATTGCTATTTTGAACTCTCGTAGGCCGTGATACGCTTTTCCGAGATTTCCGTAACTCTCTCCCTCTCCGGTCTTGGCACCCACTTTTTTGGCAATTTCTAGATGACGTTTATGGTACTCGATTGCTATTTTGAACTCTCGTAGGCCGTGATACGCTTTTCCGAGATTTCCGTAACTCTCTCCTTCTCCGGTCTTGGCACCCACTTCTTTAGCAATTTCTAGATGACGTTCATGGTACTCGATTGCTGTTTTGAACTGTCCTAGGCCGTGATATGCTGTGCCGAGATTTCCGTAACTCTCTCCCTCGCTGTCCTTGGCACCCACTTCTTTGGCAATTTCTAGATGACGTTTATGGTACTCGATTGCTGTTTTGAACAGTCCTAGGCCGCTATATGCTTTGCCGAGATTTCCGTAACTCTCTCCCTCTCCGGTCCGGGCACCCACCTCTTTGGCAATTTCTAGATGAAGTTGATGGAAGTCGATTGCTGTTTTGAACTGTCCTAGGCCGTGATATGCTTTGCCGAGATTTCCGTAACTCTCTCCCTCTCCGGTCTTGGCACCCACTTCTTTGGCAATTTCTAGATGACGTTTATGGTACTCGATTGCTGTTTTGAACTCTCCTAGGCCGTGATATGCTTTGCCGAGATTTCCGTAACTCTCTCCCTCTCCGGTCTTGGCACCCACTTCTTTGGCAATTTCTAGATGACGTTTATGGTACTCGATTGCTATTTTGAATTCTCCTAGGCCGTGATACGCTTTTCCGAGATTTCCGTAACTCTCTCCCTCTCCGGTCTTGGCACCCACTTCTTTAGCAATTTTTAGATGACGTTTATGGTACTCGACTGCTGTTTTGAACTCTCCTAGGCCGTGATATGCTTTGCCGAGATTTCCATAACTCTCTCCCTGTCCGGTCTTGGCACCGACTTCTTTTGCAATTTCTAGATGACGTTTATGGTACTCGATTGCTATTTTGAACTCTCCTAGGCCGTGATACGCTTTTCCGAGATTTCCGTAACTCTCTCCCTCTCCGGTCTTGGCACCCACTTCTTTAGCAATTTCTAGATGACGTTTATGGTACTCGATTGCTGTTTTGAATTGTCCTAGGCCGTGATATGCTTTGCCGAGATTTCCGTAACTCTCTCCCTCTCCTGTCTTGGCACCCACTTCTTTGGCAATTTCTAGATGACGTTTATGGTACTCGATTGCTATTTTGAATTCTCCTAGGCCGTGATACGCTTTTCCGAGATTTCCGTAACTCTCTCCCTCTCCGGTCTTGGCACCCACTTCTTTAGCAATTTTTAGATGACGTTTATGGTACTCGACTGCTGTTTTGAACTCTCCTAGGCCGTGATATGCTTTGCCGAGATTTCCGTAACTCTCTCCCTCTCCGGTCTTGGCACCGACTTCTTCGGCAATTTCTAGATGACGTTTATGGTACTCGATTGCTATTTTGAACTCTCCTAGGCCGTGATACGCTTTTCCGAGATTTCCGTAACTCTCTCCCTCTCCGGTCTTGGCACCCACTTCTTTAGCAATTTCTAGATGACGTTTATGGTACTCGATTGCTGTTTTGAACTGTCCTAGGCCGTGATATGCTTTGCCGAGATTTCCGTAACTCTCTCCCTCTCCTGTCTTGGCACCCACTTCTTTGGCAATTTCTAGATGACGTTTATGGTACTCGATTGCTGTTTTGAACTGTCCTACGCCGTGATACGCTTTTCCGAGATTTCCGTAACTCTCTCCCTCTCCGGCCTTGGCACCCACTTCTTTGGCAATTTCTAGATGACGTTTATGGTACTCGATTGCTGTTTTGAACTGTCCTAGGCTGTGATATGCTTTGCCGAGACTTCCGTAACTCTCTCCCTCTCCGGTCTTAGCACCCAATTCTCTGGCAATCTCTAGTTGACGATGATGGTAGCCGATTGCTGTTTTGAACTGTCCTAGGCCGTGATGTGCTTTGCCGAGATTTCCGTAACTCTCTCCTTCTCCGGTCTTGGCACCCACTTCTTTGGCAATTTCTAGATGACGTTGATGGTAGGTGATTGCTGTTTTAAACTGTCCTAGACTACAATAGGCATTGCCGAGATGGCCATAACTCCGTCCCTCTCCAGCCTTGTCTCCTACTTCTATAGCAATTTCTGCTTCACGTTGATGGTAGTCGAGTGCTGTTCTGAGCTGTCCGAGGCTACAATAAGTGGTGCCGAGATTGCCATAGCTGACCCTTATTCCGGCTTTGTCTTCTACCTCTTTGGAAATATTTAACTGACTTTTATGGTGCTTTATCGCTGTTTTCAATTGTCCCAGACCATGATAACTTTTGCCGAGATTGCCATAGCTGATTCCTTCACTGACCTTATCTCCCACATCTTTGGAAATATCTAGATGACGTTTGTGGCATTCGATTGCTGTTTTAAAATCTCCCAGACTATGATAAGCTTTGCCGAGATTGCCATAGCTCATTCCCTCTCCGGCCTTATATCTCACATTTTGGGAAATTTGTATAACATATTGGTGGCGCTGGATTGCTTCTTTGAACCGTCCTAAACTATGATAAACGTTGCCTATATTGCCATGACTGGCTACTTCTCCAGCCTTGTCCCCTAGCTCTTCGGCAATTGCTCGATGACGTTGGTGATACTCGATTGCTGTTTTAAATTGTCCCAGACCATAACAAGTACAACCAATATTGCTATTGCAAATTACCGTGCCAACCCAGTCTCCAAATTCTTCAGCAATTTCTAAATGACGTTGATGATATTCGATCGCTGTTTTGAGCTCTCCTTGACCATGATAAGCACAGCCGATACTTCCATAGCTGATGCCCTCTCCAGCCCTATCTCCTACTTCTTTGGCAATTTCTAAATGACGCTGATGGTTACTGAGTGCTGTTTTAAACTGTCCTAGACTATAATAAGCGTTGCCTAGATTACCATAGCTGACTCCTGCTCCAGCTTTGTCACCAACTTCTTGGGAAATTTTTAGGTGATTATGATGGTACTTAATTGCTGTTTTGAATAGCCCTAAACCCTGACAGGCGCAGCCAATATTGCCATAACTAATTCCCTCTCCGGCCTTGTCTCCCACTTCATTGGCAATTTGAAGATGACGTCGATGGTACTCGATTGCTGTTTGAAACTTTCCAAGACCACGATAAGCCTTGCCGAGTCTGCAATAGGCGATTCCTTCCCCAACCTTATCTCCTACCTCTTTGGAAATTTCAAGATGGATTTGATGGTACTCGATTGCTAATTTGAACTCTCCTAAACCATGATAGGCACAGCCGAGATTGCCATAACTGAGTGCCTCACCGGCGTCGTCTCCCACTTCTTTGGCGATCACTAGATGATGTTGATGGTACTCGATTGCTGTTTTGAACCGACCTAAACCACAATAAGCCCTGCCGAGATTGCAGTAACTTTTTCCCTCATCGATCTTTCCCCTCATTTTTTGGGAAATCTCTAGGGCACGTAGATGGTACTCTATGGCTGTTTTGTACCTTCTAACGCCATGGTAAATGTTTCCTAGACTGCAATAGCTTTTTCCCTGATTATTCGTATCACCCGCCTTCTTAGCATTTTCTAGACAACGTTGATGGTGCTCGATTGCTGTCTTGAATTGTGTCTCGGCCTTGCCGTCCATTTCTCTATCAATGTTTAGGTGCTGTAATGCTGTCTACAATCTTGAACTGTGGAAAGGGTGCGAAGACACTCGACTTCCTTTTTAGATGCATTCAATCTAGAATTACATTGGTTTTTTGAAGAAACCGTAAGTTTGCTAATCTTTTTCACCTTTAAACATCTTAAGAGTGGATAACTAATGAGTGGATGTGTGCAAATTTAAGGAAGATGTGCCTTGAAAAACATGATTATGGTAAAATAGCTCCAGGTTTGCCATGGTACTAAATACATAATAGTCGTATTTATTATCCGATAGAACTTCGTAGAGTACAAATAACGCCCAAAACGGGTACAAATATCTCGCAGTATTTGTACTACAGAGAATCGGTTACACATTCGCCCGCACTGAAATAACAATTTTGCGTGTTGGATGACAAATCCCTGATTAGATTTTTTGTTGTGTAGTATCACTGAGTATTTTTAATCATTGTTTGTATTTTGACTCGCCTTATGGAATCGTCAAAAATACGGCACAATTCGTTAAAAAGACTTAGCGATACTACACAACAAAACGTATAGTAAGATTTTATCCAACGATGAAGTCACTTCAGATATGGATTGCGACCTTTCGAATGCATCTGACTGCACGTCTTATTCAGGTGATAAGATCGACTCTGCACATATTACCTTATAAAATGTTCTGTTTAGTTATGATTGTTTGGAATTACAAAGCTGTGAGTGGTGCTTTTCGCCATTTCAATAACTCTTATGCGAATTCCTTCTCTCACCAGCCCTGTTTTTATATTTCTGCCGGGTCAACGGCATCTTTTGACTGCAATTTTTTTATCGTAGCACAGAGCCTGACTTGAAACAGTGTGAACGGTTTCCTTTTTGCAAAAGGTAGCGGAGCTGACAAAGTGATAGCGACATGCAAGTAGGTAGGCTAAAGTAATTCTCCAGTTTCTGTTGAGTTGCTTGTAAAACTGTATCCATCGATGCGCTGTGGCCGAAAGATGCTGTTGACCCGGCTAAGCAGGATGGCGTCGTTTTCAAAATTCCCTTTGGGTATGGCAAAGGCTACATCAGCGAGACTGGCAGAACTATGCAAAAGATGATAAGGAGCATGGCTGGAATATCCGATTATCAATGACATAGACCTCCGCCTCTTAGAATACGCGCACAACACCAAACACTGCCCGCTCTGGAACAAAGTGAAGTTTATTGATTGCGATCCCCAATTTTTACAGACGTAGGAAGAGAGAGGCAAACATTAATATTAGAATAGAAATCCTAGAAGAACGGATTCCGAAGAGCAGGGAAGAAGAGCGGACCGCTTAGGAGAGCTTTCTTCCTAATGTGGCCATCAAAGCTATGGAACTCCAACGGATCACAACTGAGCAGAGTGGTTTATAAAGTGACACGAGGTCGTGATCCACATCTGAAGAGACTTTATCGTAAGATAAACGACTATTAATTTTGTCGCAAATAATAAGACTCTTTGGTGGAACCGTAAATGTCATTTTTGAGTGAGTATCCTTTCAAAATGTGGTATTTTAACATAAGTCCTATTTGAGTGCTCCGAGCTTTAGTGAGTGTTTTATATTAATGTTAAAAAGCTCTTCAAGTGCAATTATGTGTCTAGCTTTGGGCGCCACGTTAATGGTTCGAGAGACATGAGTGAGGGACCATCAGTTCAAACAGTGTGAATTAGAAATCATGTTTCTTTCCGTAAGGTAAACTTTTATGGAATAATCGAGATAATTCTTTGACAATATGTCAGAAGGTTATAACTTCTTAGTGGGGTATCGGGGAACAATGGTTGCATTGCTTTGTGTATCACGTTTGAAAAATTTATCAAAGGATAAGCTCATTCCCATAAAAAACAGCTCCTCCCTTTTCTTTATTCAAGCAAGGCTTGAAAAAAGCACTAGCTCCTGAATAGAAGGAAAAATGGGTCGTACAAGGTTCTTAAAACCGTCACTAGTAAAGTGAATAAGGGTATCAGACCATTTTACGAAAATTCATACAATATGCTTCCAATTCGCCGACTAATGATATCTTTATACGTTTTTGATGAGTCAATAAAAAATTTTAAATTTCTTGATAAAAACTATTGGAAAATTTTAAAATGCTTCCAATTCGATGAGTAATGATATGTTTCTGTTTTTAATGAGTCAACAAAAAAAATCACCAAATTCCAAAAAAATGTTGACTTATTAAAAATTCCAAGAATTCCAAAATGCTGACTCGTCAAGAATTCAAAGTGGCGGATAAAACTGGTTCAAACCGGTTTTTTAAATATCTCACCAAATTTGTAATAAATCAATTTAAATAGCTTGTAAATCCGGGAGAGGAACCCAACTGTTAATATCATCATCATAACCTTTCCATGTAACTACAGCTCGTTTATTCATATAATCTCTCTTTATTACCTTATCGATTTTGAATATTTCTTGTTTAGCCTTCAATAATTCAGGCTCATAGAAACTGCCTTTGATTTCTTCATTGTTTAAATCTCGATAGGTAATTGGATTTGTTTATTGTATTTTGCCAATAGAGAATCTCTCTTCTGTCTAATTTGGAGTATAGCCTTTATCTCACAAATGTCTTTTATATTTTGATATACGAACCTCAACACCAATTTTGTATTTTGGTTTTTATTTTGATGTATTGATGTCACCATAAAGATTGAAATAGACTACTCCTTCATTCCTTTTATTAGAAGCTTCAGTAGGTGTCATTTTTATTGAATTATGTTTGGTGTTATTATACTGACTCAGTATTTTTGGTAAAATGTCAAGATATTGGGTATTTCCTTGGATAGTAAACTGTTTCCCCATCTTGTTTCCAATTGTACGATTCCTACGTTGAACAACAGATTATTCCTCCTCATTCTCAGTTGAATATAATTTGACATTATTTTTATTCAACAATTCTTCAACTCGTTTATTGTAGAGTTCTTTACTTTTGTCAGTCCATAAGAACTCTGGTTTTTTTCGTTCTTTGAAAATGGTTTTAAAAGCTTGGCTTATAGATTCACCCTTTTTGTCTTTCAAAGGTTCAATCCAATCATATTTACTGAATACATCAATGGCCATAAGAAGATATCGATAGCCTTTGTTCCATTTACTAAACTTTTGCATTTCAACCAAATCTGCAGCCCATATAAGGTATTTGATCTAATGATTTAACCATTTGACGATCGTAATCACCTTTGTCTTTAGCCATATCATGACGTATATCATGATAAGCAGCAGTTTCATCGACTTTATTATAAGGTTTGACATTCCATTGTATGACTTCCCCAGTGTTTTTATCATATACTAATTGTTGATCAAGTGAATTATAGGGTCCCATATATTTAGATTGAGAAGGAGACCATCCATCTTTTGGTTTTGGCAACTTTCCAATCATTTTATGAATATCAACAGCACCACCTTTATAAAATCGATTAGTTGGATCATAAACACCAGAAGGAGCATACATTTCCATTGGATACCATTGTGAATATTCAACGTTACCACCGCTTATCTTTTCACTCAAATCATTTGTGAAGCTCTCAAGAGCTTGATCGAGATATTTATTTGCTGTTTGTTTTATTTGCTTTTTTGTGTAATCTGATTTGATAGCTTTTGCAGCACCTTGTCGAGCAAGTTAAGTTCCACTGTTGACTACTCCTTTCAGAACCATTTCACCAATTGAATGACTGTTTCTAACATCAGATAATGCTCCACCTGATTTCCTTTTAACGAGTTTAGTTTTAGTTATACCACATTCAGCACAAATACACTTTAACATCATTCTACCATTTTTAGCTGGTTCATATCTTTCACTCCTGGGACACATTCTGTAACTTTTATCTCTTTAACACAATAATACTTCATATATAAATATGTTATATTAGCGATGTAACTTATTAATTTTTAACGAATTTAGATTTAGTTAAACCACATTCAGCACAGGTGCACTTTAACATGATTCTACCACTTTTAGCGGTTTCATATCTTTCAATTCCTGGGACACATCCTGTTTGTTTCTTCTGCTTAACACAATAAGTCTTCATATATATAAATTATATAAAATTTCTAAAATAGTTTTCAATGAATTTTTCATTTTTCATAGTGTCATTTATGTCAAACACTTCAAGAAGATCTTGATATGATTTACCTTTTTTCATTTCATTCAAGAAGTACAAATAGAAATAACCACAAGTAGTTGTCATTAGATTTTGAATTTGATTATCTTGATGAAGAAGAGTAACATTCTTATTTTTTGCATGATTGACTAGTTCTTGAAATGGTGGCATTCCAAATTAATCAAAATAATTAATGACATGATCTTTAACAAACGTTGTTACCCAATGTGATCCAGACATGTAAGATGGTTGAAAATTATAAATAAAAAGAGCTTGTTTTTGATTGTGTGGTACTTTTTGGTCTCTACTTAAAACACTATTTATTGGAATTTTTAGATATTTACACCTTTCAAAAGGATCGAAATTTGTCATAGGAATTTTTTGGTGAGATTCTGCTTTTACAAAATTGCTCCAGCTATTGGAATTGAATTGAACAGACTGTTTGGTCCTAGAAGCAAACCTTGGCCTTTTCTTGTTCTTTTTTTGATTTTTTTTTTTACCTCTGCCAATTTGACTATTTGGCCAACTTCCAATAAATGGAGGAGGCATTCCCAATCGAGGTGCTCCATGGCCATGAAAAGGTGGTCCTCCAATTCGTGGCGCACCTTTACCACCTTTTAGTGGTGGTCCTCCCATTCGGGGTGCACCTTTAGCAGTGATTAAATTCTTAGCCAAATCAATAGCCATTGGAATACTAACTGAAGCAAGAATAGTACCAATTCCTGATCCCATTTGAGTCTTTGTTGGTTAGATATGAACACCTTGTCCACTTTGTAAAGCACCTAAAATATCTCTTCTCTGTCTTTCAGTTAATAAGTGTTTGTATTGAATGAGTTGATTTATTTTATTCTGCGGTATTAGAAAACCACCTGTTGAACACCTCTTCCAGAAATTGCTTTAACCAATTGAAGAAGCTCCTTCACTTGCCAATCCACCAAGAGCAGAAAAACCTAATGTCTTTCCGATAGTTGGTAAAAGAGGTCTTGCCATACTAAGAATGCTTGTTAGAAGACTACCTCCATTTTGGTTTCTGATATTTGATTTAGATAGTTTTACATTCATTCCTTAATTCATTTGTTTACTTTTTTGATGTCTTTTTGCAACTGTTGTTGGAACCATTAGTTTATCATTTCCATTCAATGTGTTTGGTGATAATCTTAATGTTATTGTCTCTTTTTTTTTGATAAGCTTTAGCTAATTTTTTTTTGATTTGGTGTTAGTGCAACGTTGATTTCAAATAACTGTGTCATATATGAGATATGTTATACAATTTAAATTGTAGGAAATATATAATTTAAAAAAACATTAAAATGAATGTCTTTTGATGAAACTATTTAGAAAATCAATAACTCATCTCCTATTTGGTTTATGATCTCTTCTTTATCATATAGAACAACAGCATTAACTCTGTAAGCACTATTAGTAGCTGCTTGAGCATTCAGTTTATATCTAAAAATAAGCTTTTTAGGGTTGTTTGTGACTTTTTCACTTTGGTTAGCAGGATCGAAATAGCTGATTCCGAAAAAAGTACTAAAATTACTTGGATTAAGCTGTGTTCCTGAATTATAATCATTCTGTCGCATTGTGTATTTCATTAAATCATCAAATATTCTCATTTTATACTTAGTATCACATTCAATTTCTGGATAAAATGTAGTTGAACCATATTCTAAACGACAATTTGAAAGATAAGAACCATTTCCTCGATCAGCGTTGATGCTAAAAGTGTCGTATTCATACGGATTAGCATCTTGATTATGGTCTTTATTACGTTGAAGAAATACAAAGACATTCTTTACATTATCAATTGTTGGCGATATCTGAAAAAATTCTGCTGATCTGGTTTCACCTGATGCTTCAAACATTTCTTGTTTATATATAAAAGGAATCGACC
The DNA here is from genome assembly GCF_964205215.1 of Stylophora pistillata. Classification (NCBI taxonomy): domain Eukaryota; kingdom Metazoa; phylum Cnidaria; class Anthozoa; order Scleractinia; family Pocilloporidae; genus Stylophora; species Stylophora pistillata. The sequence goes on from NC_142520.1 coordinate 25,792,992, forward strand.
AGTAACAACACGGCAATCATCAACAGGAGCCGTTTTCCAGACTAGATTTGCATAGCTTAGTAGTGTTAAAGTGAATTGTAATTGCATTGGAGGTAACATACGCTCTTCAAGCTCTTCGAAAAATTAATAACGGTGTAGAGGAATTTTTACGTTCACATTATTGTTTCCAGTTGTCAACAATCGTCGAGCTTCAAATCCCATGTTTTGATTTGCATTGGCTATTCTACGGTGTGTATCAAGGTACCATAAACTATTCATAGCAACACTTCTTGAGTAATCATCACTGTATTCAAGCAAATTCTTGAAATTTGTGACTTTGTGAAGATTATCAGTATCGTAAACGATTTTACCTCCACGTTTAATGATCATCTGCTGAGTGCATGAATGAGAACCATTTATTACTGTTGCACGATCTGCTCCATAAACAGTACCATCTAGCTTTTGAGGTTGGAGTCGGACCTTAAAATAAGCATTATACCAGTCGAAAAAACTACTTCGGTCGTTCATACAAATTTATAACCAACTTTAGCTTGTGATTGACCATTGATCTGAATGCCATTATATTTATAAGTTAGATTATTTTAACGTCCGAAACCACTACCACTTATTAGACGATTTAGAATCATATCAATTGAATCTTCTTGTTTTTTACTTTTTGGAATTCTTTTTTTATTGGTGTCATTACAGGAATTTTTTCTGTCACAACGTTTGGCATTTCTTGTATAGCTACTTTTTTGTCTGACGTGCTTGTGGTGTAGTTTTCGTTTCATGTAACTTATTTATTATATAATCACTTCATTTTTGTGCAACAGATTTTCCAAAACGTTCTCCAGCATGTGAAATACCAGCAGAAAGAGGTTTCTCAGCTAATGGTTGTGCGACATTTTTAAATACAGCTGATGCAACAGCTTTTATTGGTTTGAACAAATTATAGATCATTATACCAGATTCTTTGTGTTTATACACAAAACGGCCCAGTTTTTGATGATAAATCTTTTTGACCTCAATAGATCTCATTATATCAATCAGTTATATCAATTTAGTTTATTGGTTTTAAAAGCAATGAAAAAACTCTGTCTTGTCCTTTCAAATCAATGATTTTTCGTTTTCCATCAGTGATATAGATTCTAATACTTGATATGTTTTTTTTGACTGGATTATAAGTGACTCTTTTTGTCGTTCAAGAGTGAAACTGTATGATGGTTTAAGTACACTTGTACTAAAGCTGTAGATTATGTCTGTTTTTTGACCATCTACCATGCTCTCATCAATAAGATCACAATTAACCTTTAGAAGATCCTTGTCTTGTGATAAATTGGGACGTTTTGGACCAACATGAGTTCCAGAACTTAGAACAACTTTTTCAAAACCAATAAGCTCATTAAAATTACTATCTTTAAGACCACGCCTATAATTATTGGCTAGTGTTATTTCCACTCTAAAAATTGTATCATCAGATTCTAATGTTATGGGATGAGTGTTATTAACTTTCGTTTGAGATTTAATGTCATCATTGAAATTGGTATAATTCCATACACCAGCTGGTAATGTGATTTCAGTGAAAGTTGAACCGTTATCTTTACTATATTTAAGCTTCTGGTTATTTAGTGAGCTGTTAACATTAAACGATGTGAAACTCATGTTTATGATTCTGTTAAAGCCAATAACGTAAACACGATTGTCCATGAGAGTTATAGGTTGAATAAAATGAGTTGTAAAATCTGCTGGCTTTCCATATTCGTTTTTGTAAGAGATTAAAAGAATTTCTTTTTACATTATATATTATAGATATATTATATTTTGAAATAATTCTTTACAATTTTGTTGTATTGGTTCTTATTGATAATTGACATCCCCAGAAGAGTATCAAGAATGGCTTGACCTGTGTTTCTCATTTCTATACTTGTATTGCCAGCTGTCATTTCACCAATGATAAGTTCAAGTTTTTTCAAAAGATGTTTGGGATCGTTGAAAAACACAACTTTGCCTCCTTTTTGTTTTCTTTTTAAGCATTGTCCAATCATTGTATTCATTCTTGTTTTGTAATCTTTTATATACTGATTTAATACTTGTCTTGCATCAGCAATTTCTTTGTTTCTTAATTGTCTTTCTGCTAAAGATCTCTTCCCTTTTTTAAAACTTAAGGTTACTTGTAAATTAAAACCTTTTAGTTCATTTCTTCTCGTCTCAGTATCTTTAATCGTCTTTCTAATATAATTTTTGATCGTTTTGGATTCATTATTTCTTGATTAAGAACCTTATCAACATTTTCGTAATCTAGAAGTCATCATTTATTTAGAATCTGGTTATTCAAATCCTCTTTATTTATTTCATAATCAGGAACTTCATCTTCATCATACTCAGGAGGTTATTGATCAGGTTGTTCTTTAAAGTATTGTGGATCAACATAAAATCCTTTATCACTAGAAAACATGTCCTCATAACTTGGTGGTTTAAGTGCAATTTGTTTTTCATCTTGTGGTAATACTGGTTCGTCAAAAAGATCACCAAGCTTCATATCTGGTGCGCCATCCTTAGCTTGAATACCATAATCAGGAACTTGACCTTTTTTCCTTTGTTGTTTTCTAATTGGCGGCGTATTTGTATTACTGTCTATAGCTTCATCGAATTTGCTTGTTATTGGTTCAAACATTTCTGAATGTGTTTTTTGACTTACCTTCCTGCTGATATCATTTTTCTTGATTTCATTACGAACATCATTGATTCGATTCCCGATCATGATTGGTTTTACTTTCTGCTAATTTCTTCCATTTTTCAAGGCTCATATACAATATTATTACATAAAACTACTAGTTTAACTAATAGTTTAGCTAAAAAAACTATCTATTAATGTATTATAATGAGAATAACTAACTATGACATTAAAGATGATAATTCTGGTGATTTCAAACAGTTATATAAATTTATCCCGGATAGATGTTTTTGTATTCTAATTTGTGGTCCTAGTGGCTCTGGTAAGACAGGTTTACTTCTTGAAATGATATATAGCTTTTTATATTTTGATAAAATATTTCTTTACGCAAGAAACCTTGAACAAAATAAGTATCAACATTTAATGAGAACATTTGTGCCAATTTCAAAAGGAGCTGGCCATCCTGTTATTGAGAGTAGCAATGATGCAATTATTCCTGTATCTGCAATGAATAGTGAATCATAAAAAAATGTTATATTTGATGACTTTGTATGTGAAAAGAACAAGAAACTATTGATTAAATATTTCATTAGAGATAGACACAAAAACTGCTCATTTATTTATTTGAGCCAGAGTTATTATAGAACACCAACAGATAAAAGACTGAAATGCAGTCATATTTGTATTTATGATTTTCCAAGCATAAATGAAAGAAATATGATATGCAGAGAAACAGGAATTACAAAAGACCAATACCAAAGAGCAACACAAGATCCTTATTCATTTTTATATATTGATAAACCAAGAAAATTCATTTCAAAGAACTTTAATGAACAAATATAATCCATATAATATATATATATAATGAGTTATTCAAATGGATTACTAGATTACGGGTCATTTGGTGGTGGCACTTCAATAGGCCAAAGAGGATTACCAGGAGTAGGATTTAAATTAACAGATTCTGGTGACTATGACATGGAAAATAAACAACTCAAAAACTTGAAAAATCCAGCTGATGATCAAGATGCCTGTACAAAATCTTATGTTGACCAAACAAAACCTATGGCAGGTACTCTTGATATGCAAGACAATATCACAATTAGTTTATCCAATCTTTCAAACAATAAAGATGCAGTTAATAAGAACTACATTGATTCTGAACTTCAAAAAAAGGCTGATCTGTCAGTTGTAACCAATGGATTGAATGCTAAATTAGATAAAACAACATTTAATACCGAAATAGCTAAAAAATTAGATTCCACAAGATTAAACGCTAAGATTGCTAAAAAGGCTGATAAAGATTCTGTTTTGCTTTTTCATGGAAGCCAAGCAGTGACCGGTGATATTGAAATGGGTGATAAAATAATCAGCAATTTGAAACCAACTTATAATGAAACTTGGGAAACTATCGGACAAAACAATCTCAGCCATGTTAAAAAAAATGTTTCAGTCGGTTCATTGATGACTATGAGAGACTACGTTTTTAAATACGTTTTCATCTACACTCTAAATGATGAGCCATTAAACACACAAAAAACAGAACACTGTATCGCGGACGATCCACCACATTAAATTTCCCTGATTCAGCATACTCAAAACCATTACAAGTGCGAAAAAGAAGAATTATAGATGTGCCGACATCATTTTCTGATGATATTGAAGCAATTAGTAAAAAATATGCCGATGATAAAGCTGTAAGCGAAGACAACAAATGCTTACCACTTGATGGTTGTCGTATTACTTCTGGTGATATTGATCTTGGAAATAAAAAAAATAACCAATTCAGCAGCACCAACAGTTGGAAATGATCTTTTTCATAAAACTTATGTAGACAGTAAATCATCTAATGTCAATTTGAGTAATTACCTTGAAAGGTGGAAATATTGAAGAGGCTTTGAATTTCACTAGTATTCACGGTGCTGACAGGCAAATAACAGACATTTCAGACACCCATTAAATGTTACTGTTGTAAATTTAAATAAATTTAGCACTGAACTAAACAAGAAAGCTGACACTAGTGCTGTTATTAATAAACTAGACGGTAAATTAGGTAAAACAACAGTTAATAATGCTTTGCTTTTGGATGGTACACGTGCTATGATTGGGAATCTAAACATGAATTCTAAATCTATTACAAACCTCAAACATCCACAACCTGAAGAAAGCTTCAATGCATCTAATGTTAATTACGTCAATCAGACAATAAGCGACAAGAATGCTTTCATTACAACGAATTATAAAAAAATACGTTGATGACAACATTTCCCGTGGTGTTGGAGGGAGATACAAAAATGATTTAGATTACATTAAGAAGGATGAAGGTCAATTTAGTGATGAAGATGGTATCACTGGTAGAAAACTTAGTGATGATGGAACCTTTCATGAAATCAATAACCGTGTCAAACGATTCAGTCTTAAATTAGACTCTGGAAATGGATATTATTCAATTCGTTTTGGAATTAACATGTACCGAGCTGATAGATCAGAATATACAGTTGCCATTTATTTATGGTGGAAGACAAGCAAGAATGATTATAATACAGTAAGTATAAATGCCACAAGCTCTATTGAAACCGTTTCAAGACCATTCATGAATCGATTTTCCAATCATGTAAGAGGCATTACTCATATGGGCCTTTTACTGGTCTACAATTAACACAAACAAGGAAAACATCATCTAAAAAAAATACTATGATTCTCACAATATTTTTCTTCAACAGGTTCATTTTTATGGATAACCTCATTACAAAAAGGGCAGTCATATGTTTCTACTTCTATTAAAGCATCACGAATCTCTTTATTACAATCCATTATACTATATGTAAATAAAATAATCTTTAAGTATTGTTTACGCAATTTTCAACTTTTTCATTGATTGGTTGTCACGTATCACATGACTCAAAGATTATTTTATATTCATATATTATAATGGAAATGATTTCTGGTACTTTCAATAACAAATGTTGACTCACTTCAATTTGATTGATGAAAAAAATAATCCATGGTTTGTTGGTAAAGACATTTGTGAAATACTTGGTTATGAAAATAAAAAGAGAGCCTTGAAAAAAAACATTGACGAGGAAGATTAAATGAAAAACCTATTTTGAGCCCTTTTAAACACGGAGGGCATTATAGGGACTCCCGTCCTGAGGCCATTGAAAATGCAAAAACACAAGAAATGACTTTAACTAATGAATCAGGATTCTATAGTTTAATTTTGAGAATTGAAAAGAAAAAAGCTAAAAAGTTTAAAAAATGGGTAACAAGTGAAGTTATTCCATCAATTAGAGAATCTGGGCAATATAAGATGTTTAATAAAGAAAACAACAATGTGATTATGATAGATAATGAAAAATCACTTCATTATAAAGTTATTGATTTTATAAAGAGTAATTATGGTGACTTGTGGAAAGTTGTACCAGGATTACGTGAGTTACAAGATACGACTTATAAACGATGTGATGCGCACAGAAAAGGATATACTTCTTGTCAGCCTGATATACTACTGTTATGCAATCATAAAGATTACAATGAATTTGCAATTGAATTAAAATCACTACCAAATAATTTTGATGTATCAGAAAAACAACAAGAAACATTAGAAGCTTATGAAGATATAAACAATAAAACAGTTTTATCTTCAAATTATGATGAAATCATAAAGGAAATTGTTTTATTCTTCCAAAATGCATGTATTAAATGCAAACTATGCAGTCAGAAGTTTAAAACACAAGACATATCAGATACTCATAGGAGAATCATTCACAGAATTTGTGATTAATAAATTCACTCATATAAAACTAATTTACTTTATTCTTGAGTTTTTCTGTTTCTGTTTCTATTACTGTTTCTCCGATAATTCATCATAAGTTTCATAACTAGGCGACACTATGTTATCATTCTCAATCAAAACATAAACAAATCTATCTTTCGCTAAAGTTGATAAGAATTTATACAATTCTTGTTGATTAGGTGTGTCTTTTTGTACTTTTAAAACCATCTTCATGTTCTTTTTTCTGTCACCCGTTATTGCTTTAATTGCTCTAATTGATGATGGAAAAACTACTATTCCTCCTTCTTCATTTGTTCTACATACTACGTCATCTATTAATTCTTTTGCAGCTTTCATAAAATATAAAGTTTTTGTGTTATAATCTTCTATAATTTCAATCATTTGTTTTATTAATTCTCATTCTATATAGATATTTTATAATTATTTTAATTTTCTTCATCAGACGCGTCTTCGTCTTCATCGGTTGTTTCTTCATCAGTTGATTCGTATTGGAAATCAGATGGAACGTATTCTTCGTCTTATGCTTCACTTTCACTTTCACTGTCAGTCTTCATATTCATCTTCAGATGTTTCACATGGAATTTTGTAAATTGCTTTTCTCATATAATAATATTATATCATCTAATATATATAATGGAACAAAAATATACTGATTTTTTCAATGAAATATATGGGAAATTTCAAATAATTCATAAAAATAAACACAAAAGGTGGATATGAAAAGGTTTATCAAGAAGCATTCACATTATTTAAAAACAAAATAGAGATTATGGTGATTCTTTCAGAACTTATGGCTTGATTGGTTTCATAGTTCGTATTGGTGATAGAATAAGAAGAATCGAAACAATTAGCAAAAAATATCACTTAACGTTGTTAATGAATCAATGAGAGAAACGATAGTTGATTTATTAACTTAATGTATTTTATCTATAGTTTTTAATTAATGAAGAACATTGTGATAAATTAGTTAATGAGTTCAGTTGTTCTAATTTTTTTCATTCAAAGATATGATTAGAAATATAATAAATGATGGATATTATATAAATAACTATTTAGAAACCAGTGAAGATTGTATTAAAATCAAATGTAAATGATATTATATTAAATATCGTCTTATGATATTGCTTGACAAATGTATTCTAACATTGTGCGCTCATCTCGATAAAATCAAAAACAGTTTTTTATTTCTAATACATATATATATATATATAATGGAATTTAACTTGAGAGATCATCTGATGTCAAAAGTAAAATTGAATTTGAGTGATTTGGTTTTCAAAGAATCACAAAAAATTGTTTTCTTATCGGTTTCAAACAATTCCGATTATGAATTCAAAGTTAAATATGATTCTGAAAGCAACGATTGGGATGTTTCAGAAACTAGAAAAGGTCATTGTTGAATTAATGTAGATAATGGAAAAGATGTTGGTGGATTAGTTTACTCTGTAAATGAAAAAAATTACATTATTGATAGTGTTGATTTTACTTTGTTGAGAGACAATGATGAAGCATGTCATATATAATAAAATTGATAGATTAACTCGTGGTTGTTCTTTAGTTGGCATAAATGAAAACTAAATCTCAGAATTTTTAACTTCAGTTGCTCTAGCAGATCCTTGTAATGAAATTAATTTTATCCTATATATATATATATATGTTGGCAGTGGTTCATGGTAATAAAAAATTTTATGATAAATAATTGGTTAATGATCTATTTATTGGTAAATTAACATTTATAAATGGTATCAAAGAAAGAATTTTAAAAGAATTAAATTTAAGTGATGTAATTTATAAAGAATTACAAAAAAATTAGTTTCTTATTAATAATTTTCACTACAAATTTGAAGTTCGTAATGAGGATCAATATGGTTATTGGATTTTTGATGAAAAAGTTTGTGAGAAAGAAACCGGAGGCTCTATAGATGGATTTTTTACAACCAAAATGAGAAAGGTTGTGTTAATCTGAATGATTCTAGACTAATTAATGAAGAAACAAATGATGAAAAAGAGTCATTAATTGTAAAAATTAATGCAACTCCATATTATGGTGGGTGATTACCGTCATCCTTCAATTTCTAATTTTCTGACATATTATTACATTTTGCACAGTAATGAATTTTTTGTCTGTTTGAATTTTATGTTGGTTTCATCAATTTTCTAACAGGATTCAGAAATTTTCGTCTAATCAAATTTTCGGTTAACCTAAACTTTCTGTTGATTGGAATTTTCGGATTGTGTCAGGTTTCGGGGAGCTTTTTGAATTTCCGACTAGTTTAGAATACCTCACACCTCCGATTCGTTTCTGATGAATTTTCTGCCAGTAGTTCTAATTTTCGGACACATTCAATTTTCTGCTACACCTTTTTCTCCAGTTGGCCTGGTGACTACGAGAAACCAGATCGAGGTAATGTTATTGTTGATCCAAGATGGTGGATAGAGTGATGGCGCTTTCTCAAGAAGAGCTGCAATCGTTCAGATACTTTTAAGAGCTTTTACTTAATATTATTCGGGAAATTGAAGGAGGAGGGCTTGACCCAAATATAGTGGACGCCTTACACTTTAGGCTGGATTGGCTGCATGGTGTAATAGCTCGTCTTGTTCATTTGTATGGAATCGATGAACACATTGTTAACCTAGTTGGGGGTGCACGGGATTGCCTTATTGGAAGTCAAGATATTTCTCATGCTGATCTCTGGGTATTGAATATCTTGGACGTCCACGTTGCCCACTAAAGGCAGTAGCAAGTGATGAAGCATGAAAAATATCTTGACTTCCAATAAGGCAATCCCGTGCACCCCCAACTAGGTTAACAATGTGTTCATCGATTCCATACAAATGAACAAGACGAGCTATTAAACCATGCAGCCAATCCAGCCTAAAGTGTAAGGCGTCCACTATATTTGGGTCAAGCCCTCCTCCTTCAATTTCCCGAATAATATTAAGTAAAAGCTCTTAAAAGTATCTGAACGATTGCAGCTCTTCTTGAGAAAGCGCCATCACTCTATCCGCCATCTTGGATCAACAATAACATTACCTCGATCTGGTTTCTCGTAGTCACCAGGCCAACTGGAGAAAAAGGTGTAGCAGAAAATTGAATGTGTCCGAAAATTAGAACTACTGGCAGAAAATTCACCAGAAACGAATCGGAGGTGTGAAGTATATTAAACTAGTCGGAAATTCGAAAAGCTCCCCGAAACCTGACACAATCCGAAAATTCCAATTAACAGAAAGTTTAGGTTATCTGAAAATTTGATTAGACGAAAATTTCTGAATCCTGTCAGAAAATTGATGAAACCAACGTAAAATTCAAACAGACAAAAAATTCATTACTGTGCAAAATGTAATATGTCAGAAAATCAAAGCTTGAATTATGACGTTAATCACCCACCATACCAAATCAATCTTAAATTTTAATTAATTTAAGATAGATTTAAAAATAAATAACCAAATTACCAAAAGAATAAAAAAAAACAAAATCAAACAAACAAGTTGAGATAAGGACGTAACGACAGCAGAGTGATAATAACTCTCAAAAAAGAAACAACTTTAAGATTAAATTTACAAGACATGTTTCGACATTCTCATGTCATCTTCAGTTGTAAATGAGCATTTAACGGTTGTACATTTGAATTTATATTAAGGTACGTTACAAATAACGTGTCAGGGTTTACGTTACATTTGAATGTTAAAAACGCCAAAAATGTAAGTAGCGCGCGCTTGACTAGATAAAAAAAATTAAGAAAAAAAATAAAATAACAATAATAAAATAAAAGACCAATGAACAACATAATTAAAAGGAAAGAGACAATTCTAGATGTTTCAATTGCTGATTAAGAATGTGTTTTTCCCACTCAACATGCAACTCCTCTTTGATCTTAATTTAGTATTTTGAAGCGGCAGAATCTAAGATCGTGAAACATTCAGTATCACAAGAGTCAAGAGAGGCCCTTGATGATTGCAGGTGCTTGTAAATATGCGAAGTTTTGTCCGACAAGAGGTGCTCACGAACTCGTGTACAAATGTGGCAAGTGGTCTTACCAATATAACTGACATTACAGCCAGCACATGAAAATTTATATACGACACGCGAACGTAGACCCAGCGGTACTGAGTCTTTCACACTGAACATGTTTCTGAGTTTAAACGTACTGAAGACTAACTTAAAATCTAAATCAGCTCTACAATAACGTTTGAGTAGTTGTCTTAACTTAGTCTAAGCGATGTTCGAAAACCTACCAACATAGGGAAGTTTATAATAGTGCGAAGAAGGTTTACCGGAGTTAGAAGAGGCGTTCTGCCCAGTAGGAGAAGGATTATTTTTCTTCACTAGATACCTGTAAATGATCTTGTGTATAACCCAAGATGGAAAACAATTTTTCCAAAGCAAGGAAATAAGTTTCTTGACATCCAGATGAAAACCAAACCAGCAATTATTGATCTTATATGCTCTGTCAAGCAACGTTCTGACTAAACCTAATTAGTAAATCATAGGGGCGAAACTGAAATAATTAGTAAGAAGACCAGTAAACGTCTTCTTGCGATATACACCAGTTAGGATGGATGCATGATTGTTGTCTAACAATATGTCTAGAAACGATAATTTCTTATCAATTTTCTTTTCCATTGTGAAACGAATACTAGGATGCCTGACGTTGATATAATGAAAGAACACGAGCGCGTCCTCCTCGCTATTGAACAAACAAAAGGTATCATCAACATAGCGTCTGTAGAACAGAACTTCAGAGAATGAATAGTGATCTAGCCAGTTTTTTTCATGATGTCCCATAAAGAGGTTTGCAAGTACTGGAGCAAAAGGGGACCCCATGGCAACCCCATCTATTTGGTCATAAAACACACCCTTAAACAAGAAACCA
>NC_142520.1:25976814-25981814 GCF_964205215.1 Stylophora pistillata
TCAAGCTAGCAATTTCTTGGGTTGCAATGACATCTTCAGCTGGCATCTGATCTGACATTCCTAAGAAAGGGGGTATGTTCAACAAGACACCCAGAGGAAGAATATCTTCGATAGTAAAACCTGTATTGGCCATCACAGAGTCACCTTCGGAAAATGGAAGGTTCAAGAAGCCGCTTCTCTCCAGTATTTCCCTGTCAGATATGCTGCCACATTCATATTGACCTATGAATGTAAAGAACCCCTTTGGTGCAATTCCTACTAGTGCCTTTAAAGTAGTATGGTTCTTATAAGAACTAAATAGCTCTCTATTTAAGAGTAGACTGCAGGGCATTTCACAGCGTACTTCAGTACAATCAATGATTATCCTTGTATTAGGGTAAAGGCTGATAGTTTCTGAATAAACTGTTTGGGGTTGCGTCGGTGGGGGTAACGAAATAATTTGGATATATCAACAAAGCTGAAATGGTAAATTGACCACCGTAACGATTACAAAAGCAGACGTTTCGAGCGTTAGCCCTTCGTCGGAGCGAATAGAGGAATTGTGGGTTGTGTGTGCTTTTAAAAGCAGAAAATGGAGCTACGTTATTGGTGGGAACATGGCAACGAGAAAAACACGAATAAATTAGTGGAATGAAAAGCGTTCGTTGATACCTGTGGGATTTAGACTGCCGGTTTGAAAGATGAGGGTGTATTAGGGTACTTTGCATTGAAATCCTGGGGCATTGTCTCATCAACAACTTTTCTGGATAGCCAAATATTGATCTGGCCAAGTTTTAAATACATTAAATTAATCCACGAAATACAGATTCTACTGACAGTTGATTGAGACACATTAAATAACTTTGCTAGATGTACTTCAGCGAAACCTTGCCTCAGTCGACACTGTAAGAAAAAATGCATCCTCAGGTTTTAAAGCCCTGGGTCTCCCATGTTTCACTTCCTTGTCGTTGGTGTCCTTCTGGGTATCCTCTCTTTCAGATGACCAAACTTTAATATGTTATCCCCTGGCACCAGGATCTAAGAATTCATACAAGGCCATCATCGTTTTGTAATTAGGAAATCCTGTGTAAAAGGTGACGAGTGAGTTATTTTTTACAATGGTTTGGAGACAAAACAATTGCTCTTCAAGTTTCGTGTGTTTGTGCTCGAGGTCAGTGATTCTCTCCTTCAACAGGCAAACTTCCCCCTGTAGTTTCTCATTCTTCGAAAGGGCTGTGGAGGGTTTCTCTTGAAGTTCAGATAACAAAAAATCCTTAGGAAATTTCTCGGAAAGTTTAGGATCAGATTTTGGCTCTGTTGTTGCGTCTATTTCAACCGTTTCCGGAGATTGCAAGTTCGCCATTGTTGATGATGATGTCAGTTCCCGGCTCTCATCATGGCTGATATTTTGGGCACTTTCGTTCTTTTCGCGTATACTTCTAACGGAAGCTGTCTTGAATGAACTTTTTGATAAATTCACAGGTACCGACCGTGGAGTCGGAGGTGGTCGCTTACGAGGTGAACTTCGCTTCCACGCGAATATAGAAGGCACCACTCCTGGCTTCGGTTTAACTTGTGGGGAGTTTTACACAAATCTTCAGGCTTAAAATGCCTAGAGCAAATCCTTGTTCCATCCGTTATTTAAAAATGCAGGCCAACGTCTCTGCGTATAGCGTGAAGCCACAATTTCCTGGTGGCTCCGTCTTTTGGAAAGCGAAAAAAGCTAATCATTTTGCCGGTAACTTCATCTCGGTTTACCTTCTTCGTACACAATCGAACACAGCAATTCGTCGGCATATTGGAGCGAAATAGGACACAGTTTTTCCCTGTCACAGGAGGAATAATCCTTTTCTGCTGACTCGGGCCGTCACGATTCTCTTGAAACTTTTAATTCAGCTCTTTGAGTGGCCTACCAAACCTCGTTTTCATGCAGTTGCGACCAAGCCACTCGGCACGGCCGCCATTTTTTAATACGGTGTTATGCCGTAAGGCATAACTCTAAGGGATTCGAGACCTCCCATAACTCAGTATAGTAAAAAGTCCTTCAATTTAAGTGGTGTAGAAAGAAAGCCAAACATGAATGTCACATTTCGTTTCCTTAGTCAAGCGCATACGGTGATACGGGCGCTGGATTCCCCTGGTAAGATCGATCATTCGGCGAAGGAAGGCGCGACCGGGGACGACAACCGAGCATTTAAAACTCAAAATGCCTAGTAAGGACTGAAGTTCTCGAAGCGTTGCTTGACGCCTTGTATAAAAGTGATGCAATAGCAGCTGACATTTTCGAAGCTTATCGTCCGGTAACGTAGCTTCCTGTCGCACCGAATCCAGAGTGATACCAGCAAACTGTATTGTGTTGAATGGCCCGACTGTTTTCTCCTGTGCTTTTGGAACCCCGAGATAGCTACACATGCGAAGAAAATTGTCCAGATCGGATTGACATTTGTCCCTTTTAGGGGCAATAAATAGAAAATCATACAAAATGTGAACAACACCTGAAGCATCAAACAAATGTTTTGATAGCCACTCAAGAGCTGAACTAAAAGCTTCGAAAATCGCACAGCTGGAACTACATCCCATTGTCAAAGCGCGATCATCGTAATACTGATTAGCTCATTTCATGCCTAGTAGAGGACGATCCTTGGGATGAACCCGGATTATGCGAAATACAGATTTAATATCTGTCTTAGCCATAAAACAGCCAGCTCTTAACTGTTTGATGACAGATATGGCATCGCTAATAGACGCATAGCGAATGATGAGAATTCGTCAGGCATGTGATCGTTAACAGATGAACCCTTAGGATACGACAAATGATGAATCAAATGAGATTCAGAGGGATCCTTTTTGGGAACGGTGCCTAAGGGAGAACAGCGCAAATTCGTAAAAGGGGGTGAAGGAAACGGGCCGGCTATTCTGCCGGCTGCGAGCTCCTTGTCCAGTTTAGCAGTAACAATGTGGGGTTGCTCTCGTGCTCTCTTTAAATCAGGAGGTTCGAAAGGGCACCGTTCCCCTATAAGCTTAATTCGGAAACCAAAAGAAAAGCCATCAACCAAAAATTGCTTGATAGTCGGAGCATAACCGTGCAAAATAAAATCAAGCCTGTCCACCCTTACGGGAGTGACTGGACTGCTGAGTGGGGGGATGGGCTTGATTTGCTCCTGGGTGGGCAGAGGGGGGCGCGTTGTGAACTAGGGGATGAACATTGGGTGAAGCGATATCGAAGGCGTTCGTCGAGGGTCGAACACACAAGTTTAAAGTACAGCGGTTAAATTTAAAATACGTCGTGTAAGCTGCAGCACGTGTTTTCCACGAAAAGTTCAAACCTGAAATGTGTAAGATGGTACTGAACAAAGGATAACGATATACAAAAAGTAATGAAAATTTTTTCAGTATGTTTGAGCTATTTACAAGGTTATCAATGCGGCAATAACCCTAACAGTAACGTTCGAATTTTGGACGGTAACTTCGACTCTTAAAGAGTAAATTTTGAGAGATTCTCCATGCAGCGTTGATTCAATCATCACTCCGCCCGTGAGAAGATACAAGTGCTTTGCACTGCAAGTATTAAGCCCACTGGGCTCGTCTCTTTGGGGTGTGATAATCCTGTAGTTAATCTCATTTAATCTCATTAAATATGTCTTGGGTCGACTTCGTTACTGTTAGGTAACACTGCAATAACTAAACTTTGTATGAAACTATTGTTGGATAATTCATAGCTTGACGAGGGTATTCCGCATTAAGGTTACTTCTCACCTTCAGAGGCCGAAAACGTCGTTTTTTTCTTTTATTGGACTAGATTGAATTTAGACATTTTACCTACCGTTTACGAAAAGAAGAATTTTAAACTCTCAAAAAGCGTCCGACTAATTTAGAAAACGTATTTTCAAATCAAAGTTAAAAAATCACGAAGGTTTCATAATCTCGTAAATGGGCGATTTCATGTTATTTGCATATTTTGTTTATAGTGCGCACTTGGCAAAATTCACACGGGGAAGTTATCTGCTAAAGGAAGTTTTTTCTCATGGACAAAAAACATAAATCAAAATTAAAAAGGAGTCCTTGGGCAAAGGGAAAGAAAAAACAGGCCCAAAGAAGAGAGAAATGGAAACAGTTTTGGTAAAACAGTCCTGGCATTCCTCTCCACTGTGGCATCCAAATTGAGAACAGAGGGCGCCATCTGAGCAACATTTGTCGTACATAGGGTTAAGAAAGAAGTTTCCTTTCAATAAGCAAGTACGCCTTGATACAAAAATTTTGGCAATCGCTTCGAATCGTATGAAAACGTCTGTCGATCCACTGTTTTGCTGAAACATTTTCTTCAGCTTTACCTTTTTTGCCACGGGTTTTTTCCTCTGCTAACTTTGCCCATTACTTAACGTTCAACAGAGCGAGATAAAAAAATAAAATAAAAAAAAAAAACTGCTGTACGATACTTTTCCTAGGAAAATCTTGATTAATTCATTGACGCTGGGAGATCCAGTCTTCCCATTAGTTCGCGGTTTTAGGAGGCGAGATAATATTAATAGAGACCTTACGCAACTGGACGGCAGAAGGGAGAGGACGGCAAAAGATGATCATGTGACGCGCGTGACAACCTGATTCGTGAGCAGTTTGACGCATTTCCGGTTTGTGACTGCCGTCCTCTCGACGTTCACGACGTGAAAACAATGCGACTGAGGTTGTGAGGAAAACGCGAGTATTTTTATACTTTAATCTTTATCTAAACTTTCTTTTCTTTTCTTTCGGGTAGAACATAGAAACATATCATTTCTTTAGTTATCAACCTCTGAGTCTGGTGAAATATTTTTTTTTAGACACGGAAACCAAGCAAGCTCGTTACATTGTACTGATTGTAAAAACAAAATGAAAACGTCCTCCTATTTGTTGCCGGATTCTTCAACTGTTTGCTTCCCAAAAAATAAATAAAGTTGAACGATACTTTCCCAAAACTTATCAATTAGTCTTCTGCTGTTTATTGTTTTCCTGGCCGAGCTATGCAACGTTTAGACTGGACGGTT
>NC_142520.1:25986814-26024314 GCF_964205215.1 Stylophora pistillata
AAAGAGCTTAGAGATGGTTACACAGTGGTTTGCTTATTAGTGAACTTCCAGGGACCACTGATAATGTCATCAGCAGAAGGATAGATAAAATACATGCGAGATACACAGTTAGCCCACTTTACTTTATGGTAAACATTGTGGAAAGCCTACAACCATAGTTCTGTCAAAGGTATTTGATAGTGTATA
Organism: Stylophora pistillata; assembly: GCF_964205215.1. NCBI lineage: Eukaryota > Metazoa > Cnidaria > Anthozoa > Scleractinia > Pocilloporidae > Stylophora > Stylophora pistillata. The sequence goes on from NC_142520.1 coordinate 25,987,001, forward strand.
AACAATTTTGCTCAATACTGTGATAAATCCAGGCTATGCCTTAGGCTATTAAAGGTCATGCAACAAGAAAATATTTTTGGTTCACTGAATAACCTTTGGTTAGATATTGACCAATACTTTTAAGGGAGTATAGTTTCAAGAAATTTGCCAAGATGATTTTTTATTTCATTGTACAACTGCAAACATGTTTCTTGAAGACACAATAGTTCATTATTAAACATCTATATCTGTACTTGGTGAATTTTATTCAATCCATCCAAAGACTTCAATTTTTTTCATCCCCCTTAAAAACATTAGTGGTAATGAAATCTTCTAAGAGTGTAAATGTCTGTCATCAGTAGTATGTGTTAATGCAGCTTCTTTGTATTGAGAAAACGAAATAAAAGAAAACATCTTAATCAGAGTTCTAAGTATTACAAAACCTTGAGACAGTAATAGATTACTGCAGAATCAAGTCTTGAGGACAATGCACTTGAGCTTGTACATGCCTAACCAACTTATTGTTGTTCATTTAATTTATTTTAAGTTGATTTTTGAGTACAAATAAGTTGTTGTTGTAGTTGTAATAATAATACTAGCTAGTATGTACTTGAAACATAAAATATTAGGAGTTTGCACAATTCGAGGTTCCTATTCAAGTAAAAATAAAAAGAAGAAGGCATCCACATTGTCTTTGGCAATCTGAAAAAATTCTGCATCAAAATAAATTCTTTCACAGAAGAAAGTTGTCTCATTGATATAACTGAAAAAGTCATTCCATTGGTAATAGTATCCATGGTTTCTCTTCAGTGACAGCTGCTTGGCAACAGGGTTTTTGTAAATATGAGGTACTCCATCAAAATCAGTTGAGCTTTCCTTGACAACTTTGGTTTCGAAAAGTCCAAATGGGAGTAACCATTCCCCCAGCTGAGCTGTCATACACTTTCCTATCTCGTGAGCAACTAAGCCATGGTGACCAAGGGTTTATTATCACTTTGATGTTACTTTGACCTGGTTAGCAGAATATTGAACTGCAAAAAACGAAAAAAAAATTAGCTTAGTAATGCTTTTGTCCAGAAAGCATTGCAATAATGTTAACTAAACATAAAAATCTATTTTGTAAACTCTCATCTACTGAAAGCTTAATTAACTAGCATTCATCTTTCTTTGTTGCATGTACTGTATTATCTCAACCACAAATTTAAAAAACAGGCTATTGTTTAACTTAGAACAGCAAATATTTCCATCTTAATCATATACTTTACCTAAACAAAACAATATTCTTGTTGTTAATTCGGGACAAATTTTCATTTTCAATGTTATGAGATTTTCGTGTTATTTTGATCTTAACCTTGTAGCGTTATATAAGCTTAAATACAGTTCAGTTTAGGAGCTGATCACCACTTAAATATATATATTTTTTATTTTGTAGTCATTTCCTCCAGAGGATTTCCTCCACCTTAATATTAAGAAACACCCGACGACTTTATTTAAGCTTATATTTGCACACAGAAGTTAGGATATCCCAGATTTTACTTATGTTTCTTATCATGAAGGTAGCCAGGTTCAGCGAAAAACTTGTAGGCTTTCCTGGTATGTTCGCATCGCGACACCTTCTGAGCAAAACTTTTAACTTCTGCGAAAGAAATATCAGGAAACTTGCTTGAATCTCTGGACTCCACACCTGTGAATATAAGAAAAATTATTCGAGTTCACCCTGAACAACGAGACTGCAATCAAATATGCTAGCATTTTTGTTGTGAGCGAGAAGCCTCCCTCCAGCAGAAACTCGGTCGTGATTCGGTCGAAAGAGCTTGGCTACCAGCAGTCGCCATATGATGCAAGGCTATTCTCCATGAAATTCAAACCAAACTATCACTCAATATTTTCAATCTAAAGGCTTAAATATCCGTGTAAGATAGCGATAAAGTGGAATGAATCACGGTGATTTTTCGGTAACGTTGCCGCCATAGCTATCACTTCAAATGAGACTGACCATGCTAAAAAATTCACGAGTCTGAAACTTGGCCTCTAGTGACTGATTTTAGTCGGAGACTAGTTCAGTTGTATGTAAAAATTTCAAAGAGATATCTTCCTGTTGTTTTCTCGTGACATCATAACAAACAAATGCCTTAAAAGACCTTTAGCCTTACCTTAGTATCCCCTCTGCCAACTCGCCCTTCATTAGTTGTCAAGGAAAGACTAAATGGCTTGCCCTCCAGTATGGCGTTGCCAAGGGAAAATTGGTCACGTGACAGTTTGTTGCAAAAGGCCTATTGAGTTTAAGTTGTGAGAAAAGAAATTACTTTCATTTTTCACCCAAACACCCACAGCACAAATTTTTTTGCAAAATAAAAAAATCTGGAGTACCCACTTGCTTTCCCTCAATGCTATACGGTAAGTGTAGAATTGAAAGAGACTACTGAACTTCCAAACAGGATTCTATCTTCTTTCGATTTTTCCTATAACTCCAAAATACCATTGCTATCTTGCCATCAGTACAATTTAAAATCTTTATTGTATTTTGACTGTGAATTGAATGGTGAATTGTAGAGTCATATTAAAGTCCAAATAACTCAGAAAGTGCTAGTTCAAGATTATTTCCCATTTAGTTTTTAAGTGAGACACCAAATTGGTATCAAGCATCAGCAAATTTAAGAAATTCAGACTAATCCAATTGTAGTACACAGAAAAAATCAGGCAACCATTTTGCATCTAGTTGTGTCGGCGGGCATCCGATTACATCCAGTGAAGATCATTGAGAGGCGTTCTGAAATACAAAACACTACAGTACTTCTGATTCTTGTTTTGTTGCCTTTCTTTTCTTTATCATTACTCCACAATATGAGGCACTTCATTCTTGGTTTCAATTGATTCAAAACCTTCCATTTTACCTACAGGTTTCTTTTTCTTTTTTTACCAACGAACTGTAGCCGGCGCAACTGAAAGAGTAGCCAGCGACATCGCCAGTCGTCAGCGCTTTTTGTTAACCCTGTATCAGACTGATAGTTCCAAGACATAAACACTCTATTTTCTTTATTGTTCACCACTACATTTCTTCCATGTTCCATTTGAAAACAGTCAAAACTCACTAAAATAATGCTGATCAATCAAGTATTTATTCATGCATAATGCCTGTCACAAATGTCAATAATTCATAACCATACATCAATGCTTATTAATAATGATATGTTGGACCTGTCAGAAATGAAAATAAAGTCACTGTTTTTCCAATCTGCCATTAAACCATTCAAAATTTTTCACAGATGAGAACTATCCATCCGGGTATTTTCCACAGACAGGCACTATGGGCTGATTTTAACCAATAGGAATCTGAGAAAATTTATAATTAGTGCTGAACTATACGGTAAAGTCTGTTTACAAGCCGAGTGGCCCATCAGGTCGGTGCTTAACTCCGGTTTCTGTAGCATGAAGCGACTAGGAGTATTTCTACTCCCCCCTAGATTGGATGCTAGTCCATTGCAGGGTTACCCCCCAGCATTAATTTTTCTGGTACCCATTTAAACACCTGGGTGAAGAGAGGCACTGTGAGAGTAAAGTGTCTTGCCTAAGAACACAACACAATGTCCCCGGCCGGGGCTCGAACCCGGACCACTCGATCTGGAGTCGAGCGCACCAACCATGAGGCCACTGTGCCTCCACAGATGAACACCATAGTGTCACGTGATCAATTTATTTAAACCAATAAGAATGTGAGAAAATTTGGTGGTGAACTATAAAGTGTAATATAATTTGGTCGTGAATTGAGGAAGGATAAATTTTATTACAAATCATTTTACAGTTAGAAATTGTTGTTGCGATTTTTGCTCTCTATTTGATTGGACTTCAGTTAAGGAAGGATTAAGTTTATTTGCAAGTCATTTCACAGTTAGGAATTGTTATTGTAATTTTTTATTTACATTTAATATTTGATTTGAGTTAAGAAAGGGTAAAGTTTATTACAAATCATTTCTCATTTAGGAATAGTTTCAGTTGTAATTTTTTCTTTCTAATAGATTGGAATTAATGAAACATTTAACAACATGAAGCTTATCATACAGAATTTATGTACAAGTATGATTTTAAAGCAAGAGTCTTTTTTGTAATATAGAGTAGTCTGGAGTAATTCTGATAATTATTACACCATAATTTATACTGGCCTTGTAATATTTTAGAATCTATCAGTTGTTACCTTGTTGACCGTTACTTATCGTGTTCAAAACTGCACTTTAATGAGGTTGTTCATAGATATATACGGGTGCAGGTGCAGATATGGTAATTACATGTATTGTGGATGGTGGGTGTGAATAATGAGGTGCAAGTGTTTAGGTGCTAATTACAATAGTTGTACAACACCCTCTCTCTCTTGGAAAGAGGACTGATAAATAAATGAATAAGTGTACTAATCAATTATAGTTCAGTTTATCTCGCTTGTGAGCCTACATGACATAGTCTTTGAACCTTGATGGCCGTTTGCGGGTCCTTTGTGAGCGGCGAAGTCTGCACTCATCTGCACTAGATTGCGCGCTTTCTGATTCCATGTGTGGACAGTGAAGTCCGTCTTCTCCTCGAGGTAGTCTGCTCTCTAGCTCCATTTGCTCAAGGTCAGCTGGTTGTCGTTCCTGCTCCTGTTCAGAGTGTGTGGATGCGATTTCAAGCTGGTCCATCCCGGTGGTGTGTCTTTCAGCTGGCTCCATTTTAGCCTCGGATTTGGGCATGGTTTCGTCAAATAGGTCCCATTGCCGTCTTGATCACGCAGGATCTCGATGTGGGTTGTTCGATCACCTCCCCGTAGATCCATCGCTGAGACTTGTTTGTTGGTCGTGGGTTGAGAAATACCTTTTCTCCTGGGGCAAATGGTTTCAGTGGGCCTGCTGCCCTCTTGTCGTAATGGGCTTTTGATTGGGCTCTCCTTTCTTCGATGTTTCTCATTACAACCTGACCTGATGCGGCTTGTGGGAGTAGCTGGCTTGCTGCTGTTGGGATGATGTCTCAAAGTTTCTGAGACATGAGTCGCTGTGCTGGTGAGTACTGGTATCCCTGTTGTGGCGTGTTTCGATAGGCCAGAAGAGCCAGATATGGGTCCTCAAAGCAGGATTTTTTCAGAATATTTTTTCGCAATCTTGACTGCAGATTCGGCTTTGCCGTTTCCTCGACTGTGGTAGGGAGATGATCTAATGCTGGTTAATTCGTATTCACGTGCAAAGCGTGTGTATTCATGGCTGACAAACTGCGACCGTTATCTGTCACGCATTTGTCGGGAATGCCGTGACGTGGGAAGTTTCACTTCAAGGCTCGTATGACTGCAACGGCTGATGTGTTTTTTAAAGGCTCAAGCTCGATATAGTCACTGTAGGGGTCCACAAGCACGAGGTAGTTACCGCCATTTAGTTGAAACAGATCTGCACTCACTCTTTCCCATGGCCGAGACGGTATGGCTTGTGACTGCATGGGTTCCTGGGGCCATTCACTTAAGTATTGAGAACACACACCGCATGAGGAGCATGTTTGCCTGGTTGCTGCTTGCATTTCCGGGCAGTAAACGGATTCCCGGGCTCTTCGTATACACTGTCGGTGCCTTGGTGTGCTTTGTGTATCTTTTGTAAGAGCTCGGGTCTGAGTGATGCGGGAACAATGACTTCATGAGATTTGAAAAGCACTCCATCATATACTGAAATGTCGTCTCTGAGGTCCCAGTATGCTCTGATCTCCTCTGGTACTTCACTCTTTTGGCGGGGCCAGCCACCAAGCACCATGTTGTTCAGTGTCATCAGTGATGGGTCTTTCTCAGTTTCCTTTCTGATCTGGTTCATTGTACCGGGTTTGACAAGGTTTGGTGACAGATCCATTCGTGTGAGATTCACACGAAACACATCGTAGTCTTGCGTCATTCTGGAGGGGAACTGGGTTCCACCATTGAGAGGTGCACGAGACAGAGTGTCGGCCACGAAGAGCTCTTTCCTTTTCTTGTACTGTACAGTGAATTGATAGTTCTGAAGTCTCAGCATTATTCTCTGAGGCCTGCGTGGAGCTCTGCTCAGAGGTTTTTTGAAAATTGTCTCCAGAGGCTGATGATCAGAGTGGACCGTACCGTTATGTCTCGCTTTCCATAAAGGTAATGATGCCATTTCTCCATACAGGACACAATTGCCAAGCACTCTTTCTCAATGTGAGCATAATTCTTTCTGTAGCGCTGAGGATGTGTGACGTGAAGCAGACAGGATGGCCCTCCTGAAGTAAGACCCCACCTATGGCACTGTCAGATGCGTCTACTTGAAGAGTCACAGGAAGGCTGACATCATAATAGCGCAATGCTATGTGGAGGCTATGAGAGTCTTGGCTGAGTTGAATGCCGTCTCATGGACTTCTGACCAAAGGAATTCAGTGTCATCCCTAGTTAGGTCCCTCATTGGAAGGATTGTTTGGGACAGGTTTGAGCAGAACTTGGACAAATACTGGCACATTCCAAGGAAACTTTGCAATGCGGCCTTATCTGCTGGGGTTGGCATTCCTGTGATCGCAGCTACTTTGCTCGGATCATTTTTGGTAAGTCGATGCCCCATAAATGAAACAGAGCTAGACTTAAAATTGAATTTTTTTAGCGGAGAGTCAAAGATCGTGTTCATTGCACTTCTCAAGTAGATGCATAAGATTTCGGTCATGATCTATGTCGGCTTCTTCCTTAGTGTTGCCACAGCCATAAGCACAGATGTCATCTGCAATGTTGATTACCCCATTCAATCCGTCCAGAAATTCATGTTGTCGCCGCTGATTTTCTTCTGGTCCTGAGGCAATACCAAAGGGCATCCGATTGTAACAATAGCGACCATTTGGCCCCCGGAAAGTTGTTATAAGGGAAGAGTCTTCATCCAGTTCAATAGTATGAAACCCCTCAGAAACATCAACGACGGTGAATACCTTGGCGTTTGTCAGAAGCGGTAGCCTCTCTTCGATTGTGGGTATGGTGTATTTGGGCCTTTTGATTGCCTTGTTTATGGTTTGGCTCGGATCGATGCAGATGCGAAGTTTGCCATTAGGTTTTTCCTTAACCAGCATATTGGACAGCCAATTGGTAGTTTGGGTTACCGGCCTTATAATTCCTTCTTCACAGAGCCTTTTCAGCTCTTCATTGACCCTGTTTAATTTTGCCACTGGAACACGGCGAGTGGGGGCATGAACGAGTGTGACTGACGGGTCCAAGTCGATGTGCATGAGGCTCCCAAGAGGCTTCCCGCGTCCTTGTTTAAAAACGTTGGGGTAGTGCATTAGGATGTCCTCTGAAGTCAATTTGCCGAGTGCAGGCAGTTTCTGCGTGTTTCGTGTGGTCTCCTCCTTGACCGCGTTTGTCTCGTCTGCATAGGTGGTCAAATACTTTAAATCCTGTGCGTCTTGTCCGCTAAGAAGTGGAGGCTTGTTGTCCGGAACGTTCACCACTAGGAAGTCAATTGTGTGGAATTTGCCCTTCCTTTCACACATGAGGGTTACTTGACCTTCTGGTTTCATTGTTTGGCTTCCGTAGGTGTTGATTCTGCTTTTCGTCTTTGAGACTTTCAAATTCGGGAATAGCTGGCTTAATACTGAACTTGGCATAGTGTTACAGGTCGACGCCGAGTCGATTTGAGCTTTAACAATTTTCGACCGCCTCCCATGGATGAAGTGTAGGTGAGCGAAGAATTTCTTTGCACTGACTGGTGCTGCCTGATCATTTATAACAAATGCCTCTTCATCAGGGTCATCATCAACAAAATTCGATTGCTGATGTCGTCTTCTACCAATTCTCGTTCCTCCTCTGCATGCACGAGCAAAATGGCCAATGATTCCACACTTGTTGCATCGTTTCCTGAACGCTGGACAGTGCTGTTGACGAGGGCTGGGATGTTCACCGCAACACCAGAAGCAGGCCGCTGTTAAGGCGTCGGAGCTGTGGTATTCGGGTTTTGTCTTCTTTGTGAAGTTTACCTGCTCCTGCTGGTTGCCTCGGGCATTTTTCATTAACTGCTTTGCAAATGTGGTTGCCACGTGGCTTTTGGCTATTTCAACGACTTCTCGTAGAGTGACTTTTGATTGCGCTGCATCTCGATGCCTGTGGCCTTTCCCAATCAGTTTTATGCGGAGAGATTCAGATGTTAATCCCGTGATGAACTGATCTCTCATCAATTCATAGCAAAGTTTTCGTACTCGCACTGTGCAGCTTGATTGCAAATCCTTGTTTCCCAAGACGCGATGGATTCCTCTTCATTTTGTAGCAGGGAAAGGAATTTTTGCCTTTTGCCCGAGACCCCAATGCTAGTGCCGTAGTACTCTTTCGGAGCGTTGATAACGGTGTGCTGTTTGCTCTGATCTTGTTCAGACAATCCTAAACTGTATTTGTAGATCGCTCTGGCTGCCGGGGATAACGATGCTCGAAGACATGCCATCGCTTTCTCTAGTTTCGTCCACTTCGCTGCTTCTGTTTCCTTGGATGGATCGAACCAGTTTTGCATAATACAGTAGTCGACTAAGTCTTCGATGTAGACCTGCACATCGTGTTTATCATCCCCAGTTGTTTTGAATTGCAGGAAGGGAGTGTTTGGAGTGTTTGAGGCCATATCTCTCATCGACTTGAATCTTCTTGACTGTGAAATTAAGAGACAAGCACCGCTGCCACCATGTTGACCGTTACTTATTGTGTTCAAAACTGCACTTTAATGAGGTTGTCCACATATATATATATGGGTGCAGGTGCAGATATGGTAATTACATGTATTGTGGTTGGTGGTTGTGAATAACGAGGTGCAAGTGTTTAGTTGCTAATTACAATAGTTGTGCAACAACCTTATGGAAATACATGTATGTGATTTTTCTTTCAGTTTTCTAATTAAACAGATAAATTGTTTTTGACTTGATCCTCACTATTTGGCAGAATAGATATCATTTATTCCTTTTGTTTAGTTTGATCACTCACATTTTAATCAAACTCTTGGTGTTTCATTTCATTGAGTCAATTTATTATAGTCACTGTGTATTTGTTTACCAAATTGACTGATGCAATTGGCTTTTACCTATATATACAAGTATAGTTTCTAAACTTATGTGATAAACATAAAATTGAATTGAGTTGTCTGCTTCTAGGCTTGTTTCAGGATGTTTTTGAATTTTATGAAAACAGATATTGCATTTTGTTTATATTTAATTTTTATTAATTAATATTGTAATAACTACAACTTCCTCTGATTAGACTTTTTCCTTTGGCTCAATCATGACATTTTTTTTTATTTGGTCCTTGTGTCTGGACAAACAGCAAACGGAAGCGAAGCACAGTTGGCTTATGAAAGGGCTTTGAAAGATGGATATGTAAAAGTTTACCGTGGTCGTATTATACTGCTTGGTCAAGATCGCGCTGGTAAAACCAGTTTGAAGAGGAGTCTCCTTGGCCTTCCATTTGACCCTAAAGAACAGAGTACCGAGGGGATTGAAATGGATCCTTCAAAGTGTGAAATTCATGTTGACCAAGCTGTAGGGAACTGGCAGTTCATTGGTGAGAATAAACCATTACTGTTGCAATGTTCTAAAGATGTGGCAAAGATTGTCGCAGATGAAATGATTGCTCAAGAGAGAATTTTTATGCCAGATAAAAGTTTAGAAGAAAAAAATCTATTAGAAAGATTTGGAGAAGATTCAGAAGAGGAAGATACAGAAGAAAGCTTAGGAGAAAAGGATACTGATAAAAAGGTGATTTAATTGACATTCTAAAATATTCTTTAGTACATTCTTTAGGCAGCTTTTATTGATACTGGCATTAATTGTTTAATGTCAAATGAAGATCATGTGAACCTTAATAAAAGTGGAACAAACAAGAAAAGGAGCTCTCCAAATTTTGGGAAGGATACACCCATTTGAATTATTTTAAGTGAAAATAAATTGGTCACATTTTCAAGGTTTGAATCAATTGGGGAAAAATTGAACGAATATAGTACACAGCACTGATAGTTTTTAACATTGTTAGCCATCAGTAACTACTGTATTCATCTTGTTGAAAGGGTTAACTTCCTTGATTATGCACACCAGTATTTTACCACAGGCAGAGAAGTGTCTGTGCTGAAGCGCTAATGAAGGCCAGCTCACAGACTATCATGCTGGTTACACCCTAAAGAATGTCTAAAGGCCAGCATCAACCCTTTGTTCGCACAACTACACTGTGGTTGTTTCCAATCTTATATGTGGCCATTTTTTCTTAATTTACAAAATGCTTATAGTTGACTCCATAATTGTACTTTACTAGGACTTTGATATGATATGGCCTCTCACCAGACTTGTTCAAACAATAATGAGACAGTTGAGAAGTCCCTCCTTTTTGGTGAAAACTGTTGCACAAGTGGAAAAAACAACAGTGACAGTAAAAAAACAAATTGATGTTAATACAGTGCACCTCACTCTCAAAGTTCTGTGCAGTGCACTAAACATAAATTTTTATCATTTATTTTATTTTTACTTGTACAATGGTCCTATCTAAAAAGCAGGGACTGTTTGTAGTCTTAACAGTAATTTCCTTCCCAGTATATGTATAGTCATTAATTTTTTTATCTAATTTATGGTAAACTTTGGCATACTTGTAGTTATTTTTAGATTGCTACTGTGTTTGCTGGTTAAACTGAATTACTGTCAGTGGTACTTACAACAAAGCATTTTACCTTATTAATGCTTCACTCAGGTTGAGGGTAAAGGAGATTACCCCTCAGTAGATGCTTTCCATGATAGTAGCAATGAAGACTCAATGGACTGCCTGTTAAACGAGCCTGATGTAGTTATTGATCTTACTCAACCTCCCGATACTGTGAAGCATGTTCATCAGTGGTTGGAGTATGTCCAGGGTAAACCCATCAAGAGTGCTTCATTCACAGAAGAATCCTCTATTACAATGGATATATGGGACTTTGCAGGGCAGCACCTGTACTATGCCAGTCATCCTATGTTCTTATCACAGCAAGCACTGTACATATTGGTGCACAATCTCAGGAAACCTTTGGATGCCCCAGCTGAGCCTTGCATCAGACAAGGAAGTAATGATGTGAAATTGGAAAACCTTAACAATGAAACAAACATGGAGAATTTGCTCTCCTGGCTGGCTACAGTACACAGTGTTGCCCAAGCAACTGATGATACAGATAATGATGCACAACACAAGCTGCCCTATCTCCGCCCCCCAGTGTTCATTGTTGGTACACATGCTGACAAACCAGTTGAAGACATAACAGTGATAAAGAAACAAATAAAAGAGAGAATTTCTGGTATGGAATATGGAAAGCATGTGATCAGACCCTTATTCTGCATTGACAACACTAAATCAAAGTGGCCAAACTTGATAGAAAAATTTATCAAGAAGATTGGAAAGCAGAGAGGAAAACTTAAAACAAGTAAGTTATTTGATTTCATTTTGTATCCTTAACCATTATAAGGTTACTTACAGTTATTGTTGACTTTATAATTGTATAATAGCTAGCCTGTCTTTGAGTCAATCAGAATTCCAAGAACACATGATTTAGTAGCAATTTTTGTATCCGAAAGCCCATTTGGCAGATGGTTGACAAGCATCGAACATACATTAATTATTATCAGACTCACATTTGTTACATGTAATTCAGCAGTTGTGTTGTACTGCTTCATTATAAGTTTAAATCCAATTAGATAGATACAAAGAACATTCTTAAGTGGGAGTTATAGAGGGATTAAAGGATACTGCCCTGATTGGATGAGTTAAAACATAGTGGAAGAAAGTCAGAGTTGTTTTTTTTTATATAACCTGTGCTCTACTTAGCTTTCAGCTACTTTATATCCTGAATATACTGGAGGTATCATATGGAGTCCTATATATTTTTGCTGATGGATCCATTAATTTAAGAGTATGGAATAAGGAACAGAAGACCTAAAATGTTGGGATCTGAAGAGATTTGTCAGTATGTTGTCAGCTGTAAAATCTCTGCCATCACACAAGTATAATACAAACTATGCTAATTGTAAGCACATGTTTCTGTGTTGTATTATATTGCTTTGAATTCCTTTTCTATCCTGCAGAGCAAGAAGGAAAAGTAGATGGTATAAATGAATTACAGAACACAATCCTGGAGGTGTTGAGGCAAGAGCCTTATATGGGAGAGAAAATACCAGTTAGGTAAATGATAAATGCGATTTATTTAGAAAAGCCCCAGTTCTTGTACTTGAGAATTAATTTTTTCCCTCAAATCAACCATGATTAAGTCTTCAAATGGTATACAGTGTATTTTGCATAATTTCGTGTGCATGCAGGTAAATAATAAAAAATATCCCTCCATGCACCACTAATTTCAATTGTGGGTACATCAAAATTTTCAAAACTATAGATTGCACAAATACACAGCAGTCAGTCACTTCAGTGCAGAAAAACAAATTGAAATTAATGTCATTGTGACAATCTTACGATTCTAAAAGATAAGAAGATGTGATTGATATTTGATTAGGCATAGCTTTTTGAATTGAAGTTGTTTAGTGCAAAACATAACCATGTCTGTTATACTCGAAAGTTGAAGACAGTACTAGGCAATACTGTATTAAAACTGGAGGACTTTAACTGCATGTTACATGTCTGAATGAATTTAAAACCCAATTTTTTGCCATAATACATTATAGGTATTCTGTTGCTTTCTAGGTGGTTTTTGTTTGAAAAGGTGATTGAAGCTTTGGTGGCTAAACAGATTTATCACAGAAATCTGAAACAACTCGAGCACTATGCAAGGAGAGATTGTTTCATGGAAGATGAAAAAGAGTTTGTCTCCATGATCAGTTTCTACCATGGCCTGGGGATGATAACCAAGCACCGCAATACAGTTGTACTGAAGGCTCAGTGGTTGATTGATCTGTTCAAGCAGCTGATAACCATACCACCTTTCAATAAACAGGTAGAAAATAAATTTTCATTTGAGAAAGGCTAACGTACTTGGAAATAGTGTTGTTCAATAATTAAGACTAACAAAAAACTAAGAGTGGTACTTTTTTCAGAGGAATAGGCAATTGGTGCAACAGCTGTGACTCGTTGATCTTAACAATCGCTGACCCCAAATTGCTTCTTGTACCTTTTGCAGCTTTTAGGTCGTTATAATTACAAGAGACTTGCATTGATATGCCTGTTATAGTCATAGAAGTGAAATGTTCTTTTTGCCATTGCTAATTTACTTTTGCGGTGGAAGATCAACTGGTAATCACCTCTGAGCAACCGAAGATAGAAAATTGCCCGATAACAGTTTAATTTCGGAACATCGATAGAAATAAACTTTTATCAATCTTTTCATATAGGTGGAGTGGCTTTCCCTTATCTGGAATTGCCTTTTTTTCGTATATCTTATAGAATCCCCTATGTGCTAAGTACTGGCAGGAACTTGAAGAAAGTGGCATCCTCAGCATGGAATATATTGATTATGTGTTCTCCAGCTTTATTGAACAAGGAATCATCAAAGAAGACATCCTAGACATGATGGAGCAATTTGGTTTGGTCGCTAAGTTCTCAGTTTCCCCAACTGATGTGAAGTACTTTGTACCTGCTCAGCTTAAGTCGTTGCCTGACAAACTCTGTAAGATGAAACCATCGTCAGCAGATCCCTGTCCATTGTATCTTCTCTTTGTCCATGGCTCTGTTCCTCATGGTCTCTTCTTACAGCTTGTCTCACGGTCCATTCGTTGGTGTTCAAAGACATGGCCCACGTATCAACCAACCCTGTACCAAAATGGAGCATGGTTCATCATTGGGAAAGATAGTCATCATTTTCTCCTCATATGCAAAACAGGATTTGTGAAGGTAATCTTGAGACAAAGAACACAAAGCCATCAGGTTGTAGGAGAGAACTCCGCCAAACTAGCAACTGTTGTTCGTGAATTTATCGAAGATACCCTAAAGAATTTGTCACAAGAACTGCCATACCGAAGGGGTTTGCAGTATAGGCTGTGTGTTGCATGTCCTTCCTGTCATCAAGGGGCAGAAGAACCACGTTTTGCATGCTCAGACCACGTGAAAACCACTTGCACACACGAGGAGTGTTTCCATCTCGTTGATGCAAATGAGGGCCAAGCGGAATTATGTAAAAGACAGTTTGGGGACATAGTACTTCATCCCGGTGGGTTGGAGAAGTGGTTCTTAAAAAGAAGACGCCAGGTATAGTCGATTAAAATGATATTTTAAGAGCAGATTTTCTAGCCTCTCATTCATCTTTGCAAGTTCTCACTTTTACTTTACTTGATCTAAGAATAAAATGGGCTTGAGAAAGATAGCCCAAATAATTTGCATCTAGTTTCAAATATAAGTCAGGGAATCTCTATCATGATGAAATTATTTGTGAAGTTCATACTTTTCTGTATTCTTTGGTTAAGTATTGATCAACATACATTTTTTAATAATTATGATCACACACATTTGTTATGTAATTGTAATAATTTTGTGCGACGTTTTTTCCTCAGGGTTTATCCTCTTCAAATGAAGCTGCCAGATCACATGGTGAGACAAGTGAGGTTGATCCATTAAAGTCTGAAACGGCATTGAAGGTGACCCTCTTGGGTCACCTTCAATGCCGCATATATGTCTGCAGTACCATTATGTATGCTATAATTATAATCTGTCTTTTGAGATGAGTCAAGTCCCTAAATTATGGAAACAGGCAAATATTACTCCCATTCACCTGGAATCCTCATACACAACGCAATATCAATAAATTGGAGGCAATTCAGAGGAGGGCAACTAAGTTTATTCTTAAATCTGATGAGGATTATGATGTTAGATTAAAGAAATTAAAAATACATAGTTTATTTCATAGAAGATATATCAGGGATATTGTTTTTTTATTCAATTTAATGAATAGGCATTATGATATGGATATTTCTGATAAGTTGCTTTTCTGTAAAGATCATAGTGTAGATTATAACTTAACGAACTATGATTCTCTTGACCTAGTTAGCATGTACAGTAGAACAAATATTTTTAATTATAGCTTTTTTATCCGTGTTGTGAATGAATGGAACAGTCTTCCAAATAATATAAAGGATTCTGCTAGTATTTCTAACCTTAAACATAAAGTTACTTCATTCCTTGGCAATACTTAGAATTTTTAGATTTGATTCAATGTAGTACTTAGATATCAAAATCTATACTATGATATCTGTTTTTTAATAGTATATCTTACTGGGGAGCATCCCTAGTATAGTGTCTAGGACGCTTTTGGATGCTGCCTCTCCATCATCATCATTTATTTATCCTGTTTATGTTTATGTCTATGTATTTATTTATGCATCTATTTAGTAATTTAATTTAATCTAGATTTGGAGAAACTGGAATGAATTGACACTGTTCACAAAAATAAATGTTCAGATGAAAAATTCTGCGAAATTCAATATAGATTAGAGCATGGTTTTGTTAAAAAATGGCTAAACTCTGGTTCAATAATTAACGGTTCTAGGGTTCTTTTTATAATTACACAGATATGTTAGAGTGGAAACCTTGCAGTAAATTTTTCTTCACTGCTTCTTATCTTTGATTATTGCTGTATTCGTTTACGCATAGAAAGTAACTTGATTTCAGTTTATCTCCTCAAGGCTAAGTTGTTGGACAAGACATCGGTTGTTTGGTGGTTGAAGCTCGTCTTTCCCTTTTGCTCTCTATGTTTCTCTTACCAAATTGGGAATTGTTATTTTCCAGCTTAAAACTGTTTTGCTTCTTTCATGCAGTTAGGTTAAAAAGAACTTTGCTCTTCTAGGTTCTCTTGACCGAATCATCCAGAAACTTCAGCAGATGCAAATCGATGCAAGTAAAGTCAAGAGGAGAAGAGATCTATCACTGGGGTTGCCGAAGATTGCATCAGACAAGGGCTTCAGAATGTCCGACAATGAAGGATTAGGAAATTGTATGTTCTATGCCTTGTCGGAACAACTGGAAATTGTTAAAGGAATCAAAATCCCACATGGCAGATTAAGACAAACCTTAGTCTATTACATCAGGGCAAACCCAACACTAGTAAGTTGGTGTTAGTATGTCTAACAGAGTGTGTCACATGATGTTCGTTTTCAAGAGTTTTAAAATGGTTAAGTGTTTACTGGTCAACTGGCCAACACCACTAGAGCCTATGCTGGTGTTCACGACGTGAAGAGACTAGGAGTACCCCTACTACTCCTGCATGGAGTGACGGTCTTTTAGTAGTCCGATAGCAGCTTGTATCCCTGGTGGAAAGAGGAACTGAAAGGTTCACCTTTATTATTTAACAAGTCACACAATGATGTTGGTTACTGTTTCAATTCATTTGTGTCTAAAGTAGCAGGCTCTCATGGGTTAAGTCATTTGAATATTTTAGATGCAGTTAAATGTAGTTTAATATAGTTAACAACATAGAGCATCAGCGTTCTCTATTAGACAGCAGTTTTTTGCATAGGTGCATGCGTCGGATTTCCATGTGCTCTTCGTCTGAGGTATTCTTGCGTGTGCTTTAAGCGTGTACTTGCAGTGTTCCTTGGCAATTTTCTTTGTGTGCTTTAAGCATGAAGTTGGAGCGGTGTGAGGAGTGGCAGTCCAATTTTTTCTTTCGAGCGGCTTAGGCGCTGTTTTCCTTCGTTTGTTTTCCTGGTGGTCTACTGCTTTCGTTTGCACGGATCAACTTTTGGGGTGTTCGACAAATAACAGCTCTACCGTCGTACACCTTATTTCAAAACGCTCGTTACTCGGTAGAAACTGGGGCGAGTTGCACGGAAACGAGGTCGAGGGGGCCAAAACTGAAAGCTTTTACAGTTTTACTAAGACGTTTCGGACAAAAGTAGCAACCTCTTAGCAAAGGGAAGAGAAAATGTGGCAAATACTTTGTATGGTCAGCATTTGCTAACCAAAGAGGATATTCGGGGAAGTTCTCTGGCCAAAAGAAAATCTTCACGCCGAATGAAAGTTTTCGCTACGCTGTGACGGTGAATCTTGCAAAGGACTATCAATAAAAGCCCAGCTCGTGAAAAGGTAAGACTTATCTATTTACCAGAAATGTTTGCCGTGAGAGCTAAACAGAATTAAGATTTTGATTCTTTCATTTCAAAGTGGAGGATTATGTAAGCAGAAGTTGGATCAAAATATTGTCGATCCTGAACCCGAGATGATTTTAACCCTTTGAATACGAAAAGGACCATATTTTTTTCAGTTGTAATTTGGCGTTACAAACTTAACCTCACTTTGTTGGTCCTTATATTACAATATTTGCGGTTTTTAGACACCATGGGCTCAGACCTTGGGGTCACATGACCTAGATCAACAGTTCGTGTTTGGATGCGTTCAAATCGACTCGGTTTCTCGCTTTTCTGGCCGTTTGTAAGTGTTTTTGGAGCCAGTTTTCCTCTACAGAAGCCCTCACGACGGCGTCATTAAGCTGGAATGGGGGTTGAGGCAAGCCTCTGAAGGAAAACAGAGGTGAGAGATGGTTTATTTATTTACTTATTTATTTATTTTATTTAATCTTTATTTAAACACGATCAATTCATCAGCCTATAAAAATACATATCACACACGCTAAGATATTTAAAATTAAAACTACATACTATAACACGAAAGGTGTTTCCGTGAATGCCGTGCGTTAGACTTAAAGAATGTCATTGATCTTACGTTTAAATAACCCCAGAGACTCTGTGTTCCTTATATCGCGTGGTAGACTGTTCCATAATGTGGCGCCATTGTAGCTAAAGCTTTTTCTGTAATAATTAGTGCGCGGTAGTGGAACATTAAGCTTATTTTCCTAATCCTTGAGGTCATAAGCAGAGTCACGCCACGTAAACTTTGAATATAGATACCTTGGAGCTAGCCCGTGCAGACATCTAAACATCATGGTGGTTTTATGGATTTCCTGCTGGCGTGCAAGATTTTTCCACCCTAAAAACTCGAGTAGCTCAGTTGCATCAGCATCATAGTTAGAGAATGTCAACACACGGGCTGCTCTATTCTGCAATTTCTGCAGTTTGTCTCGGAGCGTTTTCCCACAGCTACCCCAAACAATGTCACAGTAATCAAAGTGAGGTTTTACTAAAGCTTGGTAGATGAGATGTAAGGTTGATGCTGGGATCGGGTGCCTAATTCGCTTTAGGGCCCCGATACCAGAGGCGATCTTTTTCGTTAGTTTTTCGATGTGACTATGCCAATCGAGTTTATCGTCTATTATTACATCAAGCGATTTTGTAGCTGTAACCTGGCTCACTTGAGTATTGTTCATTCTAATTGTTGGTGAAGCTGTGAGAGTATTCAGTCTCTGCCTCGACCCTATTAGCATGAATTCGGTTTTAGTCATGTTCAACGTGAGTTTGTTCACTTGTAGCCAGTTGAAGACGTTTTCAAGGTCTTCATTTAGACAAAACTGAACGTTCTCAAGATTGCTTCCCGATATGTGAGGTGCGTGTCATCGGCATACATTCTCGGTTTACAATTTGATAAGCAATTTAGAAGATCGTTGATATAATAATAAGAACAATAATGGACCGAGGATGGTCCCTTGAGGGACGCCGCAAGTCAACGAGTAGCTACTGGATAGCGACCCGTTCACAGAGCATTTTTGTGTTGGGTTTTCCAAATATGACTGAAACCATCTGAAAGATTTTCCATGTATACCATAATAGTTTAGTTTCGATAGAAGGATCTGATGATCAACAGTGTCAAGAGCTTTTTTCAAATCTAGAAAATGACTCCATTGATTTTCTCGTTATGAATATTATACGCCCAAGAATCTGTCGCTTCCAACAAAGCTGTTACAGTTGAATGATTAGCACGAAACCCTGATTGGTTTTGACATAGAATATCGTGCTCTTCCAAATAGGCATATAACTGTTCATAAACTATCCTTTCAAACACCTTCGCCATTATTGGAATCACCGATATTGGACGGTAATTGTTAGCATCACCGCGGTCACCCTGTTTATAAAGAGGGGTAATCCTTGCATATTTCCAGTCGTCTGGGAACGTCCCTTGGCTAATAGATTGATTGAAAATATCACATATCGGCACAGAAATAAGATCAGCACATTCCCTGATAAACCTAGCTGATATTTTGTCAAGGCCCGTTGCCTTTGACTTGTCTAGTTTATTTAAAAGTGAAAATACTTTAGTTGGATTGGTGGGTTGGAGCTTAAACCGTTTATCTGTTGCGGTAAGATATCTTTGATAGCTACCACTATCACAATTTATCTCACTGGCAAGTTTTGGACCAATATTAGCAAAGTTGTTATTGAATTCGTTTGATAGCTCCAACGGATTAGTTATCGTTAATCCGTTCACTTTTAGTGACGCCACTGGCGTTTCTCAGATTTTCGAGAAGTTAGCTCGTTTATAGTCTGCCAGGTCTTTCGGGAGTCGCTGGTGTGCTTATTAAAACTATTTTGGTAATAAACTTGCTTAGCTGAGCGTATTTGCTTATTGACTCTATTTCTTTGTTTCTTAAATAATGCCCAATCGTTAGGATCATTTGTCTTGCTAGCTTTGATTTTTAATATGTCCCTATTATGCATAAGGTCTTTCAATTCAGAGGTAATCCACGGAGAACTCCGTGAACGAACGCGCATCGTATTCAGTGGGGCATGTTTGTCAGCGATAGCCAGAAATGTACATTTCCATTGCGGCCACATCACGTTTGGGTTGGAAGACTCGTAAACATTATCCCAACATTGAGATAGAATATCATAACGAAACTTTTGGCGATCGAAATTTCGGAAATTTCTATATGTAATAGAATTATAGAATTATGTCCGTTAGACATCCCATTCAGGGCAAGTTTTCTATATACATACACCATGCTATGATCACTTACTCCGATATGACAAACTCCCGAACATGCAATCTTATCCGAGCAGTTGGTATAGATTAAATCAATTAGAGTTGATGAGGTGGGTGTTATCCTCGTCGGTTCAGAGATAAGCTGCTCGAGTCCGTAGACATCAGCAATACTCCTTAATTTGGATATGTTATTGTCATATCGAGTAGTGATCATGTCAAAGTTCATGTCTCCCAGTACAAAAAATTCTACATTTTCACTATCCAATTTCCCAATTAGGGATTCAAAAGGTGAAAAAATGCCAATAGGAGAGTCAGGTGGTCTGTACCAAGTAACAGTCACAAAAGATTTTGAATTTGGCTTATGGATTTCCAAGCAAAGATTTTCTAGTGTATCCATGTGTAAGTCATTTCGTACTGTAAAGTTGATTGAAGTTTTTACATAGAAGCATATCTCTCCGCCGCATTTTGTTAGTCTATCGCGGCAAACTATTTCGTTTCCCGGAATATGAACTTCATGATCTCGAATACTCTCGTTCAGTTTCGTTTCATTTATGGAAAAAATATCGATATCATTGCTTGCTAATATGATTCTTAATTCTTCTGTATGAGTAGTTAATTGATTAATGTTGAGTGATGCCATTCTAAAACCGCGCAAAGGAGGCAATATTGAGACAGATTTTTCGGCCTTTTGGTTGCTTAATTGATCCCGCACGGCATTGACGGACAGCACATTGTCTCATTCTAGGTGCGATTTAAAATTATTATAAAACTGCTCATTACCTTTAAAATTTAAGTGCAGTCCACCTTTGTTGAGTCATGGTTTCATGTAGACTGGACCGCCAACGATGCTTTACTGCCAGCTTGGCGAGTTCACAAGTGAAGTTGTCTCGGGCCCATCTGTGGATGGCTTCCAGGACCTACCAAGGCTATGTGGCCAAGTTTTGACCGGTAAAAATTTCAATCGATGCGATATTTTGCTGGTAGGACTGGATGGCCCGACACTATTCTAATAATTATTTCAAATGGAAATGATAGGAGTTGCCTTTTCGAGTTATGGCGGAATTACCCAGAACTCTTTTCGGGCATGAACGAGGCAACGGTTGTGTTCGCGACACTGGCTTTCATCAAATGGAGAAACAAGGGCTGGCAGACAAAGTGAGAAGGAATTTTCTTGCCAAACTCCCAAGATGTGGCCCTGGGGTGTGATTGAAACGCAAACTTTTGATTTTTTTAACAAGTTTTTATCTTAAAAGATCGACATGTTTTTGGTGTTGCTCTTGGAGCAAAATGCTGTACTTTGGGATTTGTTGCCATACGAACGGTTCACTGCAATGAAAATCAGGAATCATTGTGGGCGTTTTAGGTTGCATTAGGTGTCACATCAATTAGCCGGCAGAATTTACACACTTACACAAAATGTTGTGTCTTAAGTTCAACAAGAAAAAAGTATCAAAAGTAGTAACGGTATTATCTGGAGATATGTGTTCACTTAGTATGCAAAGGGTTAACTGTTTGTTATGTCCTGAAGACCAGTTTGGTCTCGTTAAAATAAAAATATTAATGCTCAAGCTCAAAATTTGGTGTTTCTCTAGCAGAAGCGTGTAGTGACCCTCACTTTTAGTTAGAAATTAAGGATGGGATACCCAGACTAATCAAAGGAAACTGTGAATAAGTCGTGTATACATAACTTTTGAAAGAGTTTTTAAGATAATAGAGTCCTAAAGTGCTTACGTCACGTTTCCATAGCACCGGAATTCTATGGTCTAAACAAACCAATATGGCGTCCCTAGCGTGACACATTGTCGTTGACCTCGAGCACTTCAAGAGCTATAATAGCGCATTTTATCCTCCAATAATAGAAATAAGATAAAGAGAATCAAGATAACCTTTGGCCTTACTATTGAAGAGTATAATAAGCGGACAAAAGCACCTGGTGAGCAATAATTCGAGTCAAAACGCCACGGAGACGAAGTTTGCGATGGGCCAGTGTTTTCATCCAGATTGCAATCACACATCTGAAAGCCACTGCTGCCGATTCTTTTCGTTTCCAGACCAGAAAAAACATAAAACACTCTATGATAAGTGGGTATCATTTGTAAGGTGAGTATTTTTCGAAAAATATATATTTCGATGGTGTACCATCGATTAGAAATAGCTGTTTTTTTTATCTCAAACTGATTCACAATTAGCTGTTTCTCTTTCTTGTCTTATTTGTTTTCTCGCGGCTTTGCCTTTCCTTGTCTTCAGTCTTGATCTAAGATTATTTAGTTACTAAAAAACTATATGATAGTTGTGAGTATCAAAGCTTTTACACTAACTAGTATTAAGTAACAAGCTCAGAGAAATACTCGCTTCGCATTCACGTCTTAGACTACAAGGTTAAGCATGTGACCAACTAAACTTTGGGTTTTTTAAGCGCAAGTATAGTAACTGCTTCTGTCTTTTTCTGTTATAGGAGAGGAGATAGAAAGCCCAGCAAACATTTGCGACTTTGCAGTTGTCACTTTAAAGATGGGCGAAAAGAAAATATGCCAACCATCAGTGACAGAAACAGGCACAAGCTGTTTGATAGTTTGGATTTGCTGCCAGGTACAGGACCAACACCTCCCAGTACACCTACCCCCAAGAAAAAACGGAAAGTGTCTGCCGAGCCCACGAAATTACCAACTGTAGCATCTGTGCTTGAAGAGATTAAAGAGAACTCTGAACCATGTTCCACTGAATGCTCACAAGAGGAAAAGACAAGTTCCAAAGAAGCTCTGCTGTCAATAGAGCTTGACATGACTTCAACAGAACTTGCTAAACACAAGGAAATGTCAAGTTACTATAGTGCACCCTACTCTGCTAAGAGCTTGAGCCCTGAGGTGATACGGATGGAGACAGGTCTACCCACTAAGGATGTTTTTGATATTGTTGTGGGATATGTTTCAAGATTCAAGGGTGAAATAAACTATTATGCTGGATGGAAGGTTGCGGCAATCACACTTGAGGACCAGATATTTATCACTCTGATGAAACTGAAACAAAATTATACCAATCTACATTTAGCCCAGTTGTTTTCATGCAGTGTTGCAACTGTTGCTAACATAGTACTAACTTTTGTCCATGTTCTGCATTCTCTCCTGTTCAAAGACATCATGACAACCATGCCATCTAGAGAAAAGAACAAGATGTGTTTGCCATCCTCTTTTACTGAGTACAGCAGTTGCCAGATTGTGATTGATTGTACAGACATTGAAATTGCTGCACCTAAGCTCATGTCCCTCATGTTAGTGATCTTTTTCCTGGCTCAGTCAGTGACAAGGTCATGGTTAAAGAGTCTGGATTTTGTAAACATTTGAGTGCTGGTGATCTTGTTCTGGCAGACAAAGGTTTTCTCATCAGCAATGTAGTTCCAAGAGGTGTTTCAGTGAACATACCACCATTTCTCAAGAATGGAAAGTTTACAGAGAGTGAGGCAAGGGCGACAAAATCAATAGCTCGATGTCGCATCCACGTAGAGCGTGCAAATGCAAGACTTAAGAGTTTTCGCATCCTTGGCTTCATCCCAGCATTTTTGAGGTGCCATGCTGACAAGCTATGCCAACTGTGCTCAGCTCTTGTTAATTTGCAGTATCCATTGATCAAGGATGGCTGCGAAGACTTTGAATTTGACTGAATAGAACTTTTTTTCAACTAAATTATAGTACAATGAGTTTTTAATATTATTTTTGTATTACTAGAAGCCCTACTGTAACAGATCAAATGGTATTGACATAGCTTTGGTCAAAAATATGATGTGGTCAGTTTTACATTTTTCTGAT
The DNA here is from genome assembly GCF_964205215.1 of Stylophora pistillata. Taxonomy (NCBI): domain Eukaryota; kingdom Metazoa; phylum Cnidaria; class Anthozoa; order Scleractinia; family Pocilloporidae; genus Stylophora; species Stylophora pistillata. Next base: position 26,010,557 of record NC_142520.1, read on the forward strand.
ATTCATCTCCTTTATGTTCATTAATACAAAATACTATGTGTTCTGTGAAAATAGATTATAATGAAATCCAGTGACATTCTTAAATTGTCATTTCAACTAAATCCAGGTCAGGGGTATGTGACCAGTATGGAATTCTTTCGTCCAGTAGTTCCAAGTGTGAAAGTCGTGCTGGCTTAAAGGTTTTACTTTTGTGTCTGTGAAGCTGGGAGCCTGAGTCCAGGTGTATAAAACTAAAGCCACACCTAAATTAGCTTAAGGGATGGTGAGAGGTAGTCAGAAAAAATAACCTGTGTCTGCACGGATTTTGTTTTGGCTCCCTCCCCTTCCCTTTGCATTGCTATGCAAGCCTACTTAAGTGTGGCATAAGTTTTATGCACCTGGGCCCTGTTGAGTAACCAGGATAAGTGTTACCAGCTACCAGTAGCCATTGGTTGCAAAAAAAAAATTGTTTACGCTTGCTTTCAGGAAGAATGTAATTTATTAAGTTACTATGCTAAATGGAAAAATGTGGGTTCTTTATCTTGTGTCTCTATCTGAGTGTAGAATATGTAATGTTATATTAAGAAATTAATGTATGAAATTTAAAAAAATACCTTTTAACATTAGCTATTGCCTATTTACATTAGCTCCCACTCCCCCCTCCCCCCCCCCCCCCCACTCTGATTATGTCCAGCATCTGTGCACCACTTTTCAAAGTTCTCCCTCGGTAATCTTTGGGAATAGTTGATGAAAGTAAAAATCACTCAAGATAGTAATATTGTGCTCCCAAGATTCATCTCGTTCAATCTTGATAACTACACTATCCTTTGTGGTCCATACAACAAAGTAGCAGAATTTGCGTTTTGTCAGGAACATCTGGCCTCGACACTGATGCCAGTAAACATGTGTGGTAGACAGCGTATAATTCCCTTCCTTCTCCACCAAGTAAAAGTCTTTGTGCCCACAAGTTTCCTTGATTGTTGCATTTCGATGTGCGTAGGGGCACTTACACTCAATCACCAAGTCATCTCCCACAAGTCCATCAGGGGAAGCACCCAGAACTCCGGACTCGTGTAGCCAAAGGTCGGTCTGTACAGGTGTAAAGTTTGTGATGTTGGTGAAGGATTTCAGGGCCTCAGTCTCATTGTCCTGTCCCCATGCAATTGCTTTAACTCCACTCAAGTTGTATTCCCCAAGTAGTAGCTTGATAAGAGACGGTGTAACTCTTTTTGCCTGGAGGACGGAGCCAAAATTACTGGCAGTCAGGCGGCCTCTACGAGCTTGGTGCCATGCAGGGCTGTTTCGCTGGCCAGGCGTGAGGGTGCTCACAACATTTATGGCTCTCTCCTCTACTTTGGCATTCTCAATCAAGTACTCTAATTGTTTTTCCTTCGTAGATGCCATAAGGAAACCTTCTGAGTAAATGATATCCTCAATCGTCTTGTTCAGGAGAGGGGTAGCAGGTTGTGGTTCGGGACTCAAGATCCAGCAGGTCCCTATAAATTTGCCATAGCGCTTTAGTTCGCTGTACAGCCACATCCGATCTTCTCGGCTAGGATCGCGCACCAAAGGGCTGTAATCCTTCTTCTTCGGTGGCGCTGGAAACATCTGGCTTGCAGACTGTATGCTTTCTGCCTTTCGCTTTTGTTTTCATTGGCATTCCAGGTCCGTCCTGCTAAGGTTATGGATGCCATAAATAAATATGGCTGCCGCGTGACTGCACTTGAACTCGCCGCGAGGACACTCGCAATCTGTGTTTTTTATTTCAAGGTTTTCATCGAGATAAATCTGATAAAAAGATAATTCGAAACAGACACGTAAGTTGCAATATATATTCCGCAATATAAACATTAAATTGGAGGTGAAATCGGGGTTGGGAGTTCTTCGAATTGAACACACGTGGTGATCCCAAATTGGCAACTTACTGTGACTTTGTAGTCCTTATTTTTCATGCTTGCTTGGACTTCACCTTTGATGACTCCCCTGGAATAAATAAAGCTTTGGACATGGTCGGATTTGAAGTGGTTTTCTCCGCGATCAAGCGATTTCCGCTCTCCAGAAAAGAAAGAAACAAGTGAGCATATCGATAAAGATGCCATGTTTGAAGTATGAGTTTAAACTGTTTAGACCAGAAAAAAATGCTGTCATGGCAACGTGACGTCACACTTTAGGACTCTATTAACTTGCAATGTAATCCCGGATTTGAGCTATCGGTCAGAAAAAATTACAGACTGCAAACCGGGTACGAAATGCAGACTAGGTACAAAATGCAGACTGGAGACAGTAGATTGGGTGGAGAATGCAAGCTGATAATTTTGAAAACTGTTATTTCGTCTGATACATGATAACATATGTCATCTTGCAACTTACCAAGTGTCACATAATCGCCTTTTAGCATTCGCTTTCATGATCATTTGCACCATTTCGGAATATTCCTTTCCCGTTTCCTCGCACATTTTGCTTTTAACAAAGTGGCCACTGAATTCGGTTTTTAAAACAGTGCCCACAATCGTTCTCAAATAGAATTTCAAGCCTTCGTGTAGGCGGATTCATGCTGACGTCATTGTTTACATTTTTGCTCATTTGCATACGGCTTTGCGTAATGAAGGAAGCATGTTAGATACAAATTGACTTCAGGAAGCTAAAGAGCTAGAAAACCTTAGCACAAGGTGAAATTTTTAGCTCTTTGGGTGTAATATTCAAGGAGAAATAGTCCATCATAAACTGCAAAATTTCTGGGTGGCAAAAGCGCTAATGAGCTCATACATTCTATGTAAATATTTGAGTTTTTAAACCCGTGTTGCAGAAAAAGTATTCAATGCATCAGGCTCGTATTCATTGGCTGACTTAATTGTACTTTGACCTTTCGATACTCAGAACTGATTTATTTTTAGCTCCACCAGAAACTGAATTGCCTATGCTAATGAGGCAAATATTGTAAACAAGGATTCCCGTATAGTTTCGTCATTTCGCGCGCGAGATGTCAGTATTGCCAAAAAAAAAAAAAAAAAAACCAAAAGAAAAGACCACCTTTGTATCTGGTACGAACTCTTCACCTTTTAAACCGATATGTGTGCATTTTCATTTTGTTACCAAAAATGTGAACTTAGACCAAAACTGTTCCTTCGACTTAATATATTTTTAACGTTCAAGGGTGTACACAACTTGGATTTTCACAACTTGCGTAATCACGAAACAGATGAGAGGTAGATTTTGAAATGGTGATGTACACAAGTCAAAACAGTCTCCCCCGGTAATGTTGCTCTTGCGATAAGTTTTTAGACCGGTTTATGTTGCTTATCATAACATAGCTTGTAAGGGCCTGATTACATGAGCCGAGCTGGCCCGGTTAGCCGGGGCTGATTTCTTTTGTTTTCACGCTTTGGCGAACACCAAAACAAAAGAAATCAGCCCGGCTAACAGGGCCAGCCCGGCTCATGTAATCAGGCCCTAAGAGTCGTGCAATCAAACTCAATCATTGCGCGAGCGTGCTTCCCACTGATTCACGCTAGTGATGTCAAATGGCATATGGTATTTCGTGGACTGGACTGGACTGGACTGGACTAGTAAAACGCGGACTAGTAAAACGCGGACTAGTAAAACGCGGACTAGTAAAACGCGGACTAGTAAAACGACAACAACAAAAAAAACAATTTCATACGAAGTCGATCATAAGACTTAATGGCAAGCCAATTTAGTAAGTGACAATCCCTGTTTGACTTTTAAGCTGCAAATGGGTTTGACATGCGCCAAATACAAACGAATTTATAAGTTTAGCCTAAGAAAGAATTTATTCAGCACCAGTTCAAAATCCTAAAATACACTTTCGTCGTAAATTTCACGGCAGAAACGCAGGAATTCGATGAATAAAAGTCGCATTAAATCTCCTTGTGTGTAGGTAGAAAGAGTCTCATTGACTTCAGCTTTTCGGTGGAAGAAACCACCGATTTACACACGCCATTACAGAAAACAAACAAGCAGACTGACAACTCCCGGCCAAAACACATATTTGCATTCACTTACAATTTGACTTTCAGTGAAATTTTAAAACGGAACAGAGGTAAATCTTCGAAGATTAATCGTCGTTTGAAATAAAAAATACTTTCCGTAAGATCTCTAACTGTTTCTCTTTTTACGAGAAAATCGTCGCATGATAATTTAACTCGTGTGTGTTTGTCATACCAGTACTGCTGTTTCTTCAAAAGCGTATGCTTCTTTCTTCTTCAATTGACAGGTGTCACATCGTCACAGTTGCTTATCAAAAAAATGTTTCGGCGAAAACATCCTCTTTAACTTGAATAACGCTTGTTTTCTTTATAAATCACTCGCCATCAAATTGTGAAGTTCAAGGAGGATTTTGCCGTAATTAAACTCGTAATTGTAGCCCTAAATCATTCGGGTTCTTTTAGCAATCATTGTTTTTATGCGTTAGAAAAAGATAAAACTGTTATTCACCAGCATAGGTCGGTCCGTAATGGGAACTTCTGAACTGTCGTATATTTCTGAACTGTTCAAAAATTGGTGTAGCATCCTGGATTCTTTAAGGCTCGGGTCGAATTACGACCGAATTGTTTACTCTAGGGATTAAACTCTGTCAACATAAGCATTTTCTAATGCGACCCAATTTTTGCGGTTTCCTAAAAGTTTCAAAATTCTAAAAATCATCAAAGACGCCGGTGTGCCTGGGTGGGGCTGACCGATTTTGCCAAATTTTTTTGAAACGAAAGGACCCGCGTCCGTTGCGGACAAAGTTGTCATTTGTGCGTGCGTGTGAAAAAAGATAAAAACCAAAAAGAGCGGGAAACACATATTTGCATTCACTTACAATGTCACTTTCCGTGACATTTTAAAACGGAACAGAGGTAAATCTTCGAAGATTAATCGTCGTTGGAAATAAAAAATACTTTTCGTAAGATCTCTGTTTTTCTCTTTACGAGAAAATCGTGGCATGATCAGTTAACACGTGTGTGTTTGTCACACAAGTACTGCTGTTTCTTCAAAAGCGTATGCTTCAATTGACAGGTGTCACATCGTGACAGTTACTTTTCAAAAAAATGTTTGAAAATTTGTTCGGAAGCCTTTTAACTATCTTTACATTGACAAATAAAAATATTTCGGCGAAAGCTTTCTCTTTAACTTGAATAACGTTTGTTTTCTTTATAACTCACTCGCTATAAAATTGTTCAGTTCAAGGAGGATTTTCCCGTAAATAAACTCGTAATTGTAGCCCTAAAATCATTCGGGTTCTTCAAATTAAAGAGAAAACTTTCAACGAAAGATTTTTATTTGTAAAGGTAGTTAAAAGGCTTCCGAACAAATTTTCAAACATTTCTTGGAAAAGTAACTGTCACGATGTGACACCTGTCAATTGAAGCATACGCTTTTGAAGACACAGCAGTACTTGTGTGACAAACACACACGAGTTAATTGATCATACGACGATTTTCTCGTAAAGAGAAAAACAGAGATCTGTCTGTGTGTCTGTGTGTCTTTATTGTTCAAAAGATAAAATTACATATCTTATGTTACATCTAATACAGGAAGTACACTTTCACAAAGCTACATTATACTTAAAAACAATTCTATTAAAAAATGTATTCTTAAAACGGTTTGTGCGAATAGCGGGCATGACAGGGGATTTATTTCTCAAATTATACCTCGTGATCTTGGTCTCAGGGAAGTAGGCTCTAAGAGGATGGCTCAGGATAGTTGAAACCTTGCGACAAATTTTGTGATCTTGCGTTTTAAGTAAGTCACCTATCACTAATTTCTTAGATATGTATTTACGTTTAAAACAACGATCTAAAAACTGCTGGGCTATAGTTAGCTCTGACTCAGAGGCCCCATGCACAGATAGAGCATAAGTGATATTAGGTAGGACAATGGAATTAAATAAAACATCTACTTCTGCTTGGCTACATCCTTCCTTGCGGAGGCATCTGATAACGTATAACCCTTTATTAGCTTTACCTAACTTTTCTTTTAGGTGAGTACTGAATTTGCAGTTCGGCTGAAACGTGAGACCAAGAATTGTTATTGTACTAGTCTGAGGTATGCCAAAAATACTTTTGTAGGCCTCGGCAGTGTGACCTTTTTTTATACATAATAAGCTCTTTACATTTAGTAGAATTTGAATTCATTCTATTTTGGCTTGCCCACTGTAAAAACTGATTTATTAAGTCTACAGAGTGATCTTTATAATAATATACCGGAGCAATAATCGTACAGTCATCAGCGTATTTGAAACCAAGTGTCTCGTTCCCTAATTTAATTTCCAGATCGTTAAGAAATATATTGAACAAATAAGGTCCTGAGACACTACCCTGGGTTGTGCCCTTGTTAACTGTTTTCCAATTACAGACATGATTCCCGAAAATAACTCTTTGTTTTCTATCTCGCAAAAAACCTAACCACCAGTTTATGATATACGGGTTAAGTGGTAGACTCTTAAGTTTCTCAGCAAGGAGTTGATGGCTCACAGAGTCAAAGGCCTTACTGAAATCCATCGCGAACATCCGCACTGCCTTGCACTTGGGATCATCAAGAAACTTGCAGAAAAGTATTTTTTATTTCCAACGACGATTAATCTTCGAAGATTTACCTCTGTTCCGTTTTAAAATGTCACGGAAAGTGACATTGTAAGTGAATGCAAATTGTGTTTTGGAGTCGTCAGTCTGCTTGTTTGTTTTCTGTAACGGCGTGTGTAAATCGGTTATTCTTCCACCGAAAAGCTGAAGTCAATGAGACTCTTTCTACCTAGACACAAGGAGATTTAATGCGACGTTTATTCATCGAATTCCTGCGTTTCTGCCGTGAAATTTACGACGAAAGTGTATTTTAGAATTTTGAACTGGTGCTGAATAAAATTCTTTCTTAGCCTAAACTTATAAATTCGTTTGTATCTGGCGCATGTCAAACCCATTTGCAGCTTAAAAGTCAAACAGGGATTGTCATTTACTAAATTGGCTTGCCATTAAGTCTTATGATCGACTTCGTATGAAATTGTTTTTTTTGTTGTTGTCGTTTTACTAGTCCGCGTTTTACTAGTCCGCGTTTTACTAGTCCGCGTTTTACTAGTCCGCGTTTTACTAGTCCGCGTTTTACTAGTCCGCGCTTTACTAGTCCGCGTTTTACTAGTCCAGTCCAGTCCAGTCCAGTCCAGTCCAGTCCATGGAATACCATATGCCATGTCAAATGCCTCGCGACACTTTGTTTTTCGCGCGAGTGACTTCGGCATTTTTCATTAAAAACCGGCTAAAACTTCCGTAAAAATGTTAGACTAGACATGGCAACAAGCGAATAAGCCTATGAAGATCTGCCTAATTTTCCTTTGGGAATGGATTTTTTTAACTCCCGAGAGAAAAGAGGAAAACAAAAAACTCAACGCCGATTTCATCTCATTTCGCAACTGCAAGTTCATTTCCACGCATGAATACACCTGTCAGTTTTTGACCAACCAAGACGAGATCATTGCAGCGTAGCAAAATACTTTTCCGAAACAAAATAAACAACGCATTTGAATCGTAGGAGAGGAAATTTCTGCCCTTTATACATACACTACAGCGTTGAAAATGTTAGAAAACGATTGGTTGAGTACAAATGTCACCCGGTATTTGTAATCTACAGTATCGGTTAAACAGATTTTCTCGCATCGCGCAAGCGAAGAATGGTGGATTTGTAGTTAAATGACGAAAAACAAAACGGCAGACAATTTGAATCAAATATCCGACGACGAAGAGTCAGAATGGCTGGCAAATATAGATCTAAGTTTACCAGATGAATCAAACGAAGAAGAACAGCTCGTCGTCCAGGAAATTTCTTCCTTTAATTCATTGAAGAAAATAGAAACAGCAACAAAACAACGCGTCAGTTTGGTACCGCTTCGCATACTTCTGTCACGCATTCCCCGTAAATAAATATCCGCGAAATTCACCTGCACTGAACAACGTAGATAACAGTTTGGCGTGTAGGATAATAAATAACTTATTAGCCGTTTTTTTGCATAGTACCGCTGAGTATTTTTACTCCTTTTTTGTACTTTCACACGCCCTGCGGGCTCGTCAAATTACGGTACAACTTGTAAAAATACTTAGCGATACTACACAAGAAAACTTATAATAAGATTATGTATTAGCGCTGGTAAAAAGCGCGGCAAAACCGTTGTGGCATTTTTTACAGAATTCTATAGTATCAGATGCCTTTTCGTTGCCGTGTAGACCATCGTGTATTCGACTCATTTCCAAAGTGTAACATCGTTGTCTGCTCTATTTAGTGTTGACATAAATAAAATAGGCAAACCTTAATTTAGAAATGTCATGCCATGTATTCTTCCATGTCATTGGTTTATTGAGGAACTTAGTTCCTAAAGAGCAAAGTCCATTTTGCAAACCAAATCTGATTGGTTGACAGAGGAACTTAGTTCCCAGAGAACTCATCAAAAATGCATTTGAGGTCTGAGTGGCTCATTCAGGAAGTAAGATACCTCAAATGTCAAGTACATTTTTAAATGGTGAAGTACAGTTTTAAATGGGGATGTGTTATATATAAAAGGTTAACCTGGGTTATTATCATCCTGCTTATTGTAGCTTGAGATATAGACTGACAATTTCTTAACCGATTCATGGAGGAATATTTCTTCTCCAAGTCGTTGTACCGTGTCTTCATGTGAAAAGTTGTTTCATTTCATTCAGTTCAATGACCAGAGCATTTGTTTTCTCCTTTAGTTCTTGAAGTGTGTTTTTCAGCTTCTCGTTTTGTCTTTTCAGTTCAGACATGTTTTCTACTGGGCTGTTCTATCCTCTTTATTACTCACCTCCTCGATTTTCCTTTTCAGTACAGACGAGCTTTCTCCTTGGGACGTGCTCTACTCTTGAAAATTTCCATTGACCTTGAGGACTTCGAGTGCCCTGTCAACATTTTAGCTGGTATCATTTAATTCGAACTCTTCTTTGGAAACTCTTAGACACCGCATTAGTGACTACATACCAGGGTTTTGGTGGCTTTGGGTTCTTAGGAGAACCTCCTCTCCACGGTTAACTGGAAGGAAGAGCTGTAGGACAAACAGCTCTCCAGCCGACAAGTGTATTCTGGATTCCTTGAAGTGTTTCGAGCAAACCCTGGTGTGTGAAGTGATCGTGAAGAGGCGACCAACATCTCTTCGAAAAGCTTGAATCCATGCAACTAATAAGTTATTATTTATGGGAGATTTGTTAAAAGATATATTCAAGTCTTCCTCCCGATCAACCTTTTTAGTGCACTTCGGTACTTCCGGCATTTTGTTTAGCGTGCGAAAACACATTTGGCCCCCTCAACTTCGTTTCCGTGTAACTGGCCCCAATTTTTAACGGGTGGCGGCCATTTTGGAATAAGGTGTCTGCTGGAATCTTTGGAATACTTGACTTCGCTAATTCTAGGGTCGGAATGAATGCCGGGACTGGCCGAGCCAGTACCAAGTCGCTCAAGGGGCATGTTGCTTCCTGCGGCCTCTATCTTTGTCGTTGTTGCGTGAGATGCAGAGTCCAAAAGTTTCGAAAAGTCATTTGGATTTTTTCTGTTTGCAAATCTTTTAGCTTTTTTAACGATGGGTCGAGGTAATCATTTATCTATGTGGGAACGTGAAAATGACCGTGGACATCCCTAAAGGTACAGAATTTTAACGAAAACCCTTTGCTCCTAATGCGTTGGTTTGGGCTAAAGTTCGTAATAAATTCTTACACCTACCGTTCCATTCCGTTTCACACAGCTTCGATCTTTTTTTTGTTGTAGAGTCTCAAAAAGCTTCAAAAATGCTTAATTTTTACGCTTGAAACCTTCTCTCGCTCTATGATGGGCTGAGGAGAGCATGCTAACCGAAGATATCCTTTGAGTGACCTAAATTGAAGAAAATCTTTACATTTTACATTTCGCGGCAACGTTTCGTTCATGACATCTTTAGTTTCCACAACAGTTGCGATATACAATCCCGCCTGCTCTTTTACCTTTGTCCGATTTTCAATGGGAGTCAATCGATAACTTTACTCCCATAGATTTTTCCCAGGAATAAACATACAAGATGCCAATATGCCGATTTGTCGGATTATCAGACTATCGCTTTTTGCCAAAGCAAGGGATTATAAACTCATGAGAATACAAACTGTACAATATGTCTTCCTGACCAAAATTATAAAATGCAAGGAAAAATAACCAAGAAATATCCCTATTTTGAAAAAAGTGCTAAAACAGACCGATCTGAAGCAAAAACGAACGCATTTCTTGCATTTACGAGACCCGGGAGATAATTATATTCTCCATCATTGGTTACATAACTTCTTGGCTATGAAATCGCATAGCATTGTGTTAAAAATTCTGTTCCATACCGATTTAGGTAGACCTTTTGGAGTTTAAACGAAAACTATATATTCCACGAACACTTGAAATTTAAGACTAAAAGCGAAGGAATTGGCGCTGGAGTGACGAAGAATGCAATTCTCAAAAGTGCAGGGACTACTGCGACCGGAAAATGTAAACAGAGCTTGCTGACTTTGAGTGTGTCTTTGCGACTTTTTAGCTATTATTTAGACTGGTAATTTTTTTTCTGTCGATATGGTCATAAGGCATTGTTTGATCGAAGATTTTGTCTTTGAATTATTCAACTTTGAGAATTTTTTGGTCCCCTCAATTCATCTGTTTGTCAGAACAACCAGGATATGTGCATTCGGCTGGAACGGAGTATCTTCGTTTGTCCAGACAAACTAGAGGGGCCATCCACTTTCTTAACAGTGACCCTACTGCGCATCTGACAGTAGCAGATCTTCAAGTAGATTCCTCAATAAATCCTCAAAGCTTCAGGGTGTTCATTAACTGCGGAAAGAATGATCCTTTCAGGCAGGACTGTTCCATTTTTCATCACTCTGTCCTGTCGTGGTTCTGACAAACTACCTTCACCTTCAAGGGCCAGGTATGGGTCCCCTATTTATCTATCAAGATGGCCATCCTCTTTTGTGGGCCCTTCCATCTTTGTTCTTACAATCTACACTACAGGCCGCAGGCATTTCTGAAAAGTTCTCTGGTCGCAGCTTTAGAATTGGAGCTGCAACTACAGCTGTCCAGCTCGGAGGTCTTCCGGCTTAGTGTTGGGGCTCATGGCTGGGTCGCCAGGATTTGCCAGCCATGGGAGAAGTCATCATCTAGGAGCTGGCTGCCAATCGTGGTAGCTCCTGGATGTTTCAGGCACTCAACCTCTACTTACCGATGCTGTTATTAAATGCAGTTAAACGCAATTTAACGCAGTTAACAACAAAAAGCATCAGTGTTCTCTAGTAGTCATAAGTTTTTTGCTTATGCGCACGCATTGGAATTCCACGTGCTCCTCGTTTGAGGCGTTCTTGCGTGTGCTTTGAGCGTGTACTTGCACGTTCCTAGGCAGTTTTCCCCACCCGTTGCCTTCCTGTTTCCACTTTTTATTCAGTGTCATTGGTGCCTGTTTCCCTTTCATGGGTGGGGGCTCGTGGCTGGGTTGCCAAGATTCGTTAGCCATGAGAGAGAGAAGACTCCATCTAGGAGCTGGCTACCAGTAGTGGAAGCTCCTGAATATTTTCGGCACTCAACTTCCACTTAGCGATGCATTATTTGTTAATTTCAAAAAAGTTCACGGATAACAGTTATCTAGTCATTCTCTTCTTGATAGATCTCTTTTTTTTTTGGCGTTTGCGAAGCCTTTGGAACAGACATGGACGTTTTGAAAAACCTTTCAGTCACAATGGTTATTTCCGTTCAGTACGTTACTCATTGAAGGTCGTTTCATACCACTCTGCCATAATTAACTCCCGATTCGTACTCTACACAATCAAATATCTGTCAACAATTCAATCCTGGTTCTTGAACTGATTTTCGTTACAGCCGGATGGGACAGATCTGTTTCACTTTGTTCATGGACATCAAACATGGACTGAATACCTAACACACATGGAACAAGATGGCACTTGGGGTGATCACGTGATTCTGTATGCCGCAGCAAACAGCTATAAAACATGCATTCGTGTGGTCAGCAATCTATCCCATAGCAATGATGTAATCATTACGCCGCATTGTCCAGTTGACGAAAGCAAACCACTTGTGCTTGGACATATTGATGAGTTGCATTATGTCAGCCTTCAACCCATCCAAGGTACAGTTCATTACATTACAGTTAGCAGTAGGTGTTACTTAAGAGCGGCAGTCCGTAAATATCGCCCTGAGGTATGCAATATAAAAAAAATCGAAAATCCCCAAACTTTGCCAGAATATAGGTCTGGATGAACTATTTCAAAAAAAAAAAAAAAATTTGAGTTCAATTGCATTTTTATTTTTCGCGAACGGCGGCCAAATCGATTTTGTGGTTCTTACGTCAGCTTCACGAGGTTTAGACAACCATTATTTGAACGTCGCTTGAAAATAAACAAAACAGTAAATGTGACCAAATATGTTCCTAATGAGAAGAAGTTCGATTCCATTCCAATCTAAATTTTTGGGGAGTTTTTGGTTTTTTCCAATATTTCTCATTTTGGCGGACAAAAAAGGCAAAATTGAAAGGGTAAAATCGCACCTTGGTACATGGCATGGGGTTATATCAAGTTAATCCGGCGAAAGAACAAGGTTTCTTCTTCAAATAACTCCAATAAAATTTTTGGGCTACTCAAACTACGAAATTTTTTCCTTTATACTTTATTCATTTGTATTTTGATTGCTGCTACTACTAACTTTTGTCTTAACATTTTTCAATCCACAGCATTCAGAACAGCGGACCATGCCAAGCCTCAAGAAACTCATAAAGGAGCTACGCCAGGAAATCGTAAGTTATCTTTTCCCTTTTCCCGCTATTAGTAAAGATGTAGCATTCCGTTGAGCCATTCTCACTTTCGCAAAAACTAGGTTTTGTAGCCACATAAACTTCATCGGTCGTTGCCTTCATTCTAAAGTTATTCCCAAGGGTTTTCGCTCCAATTTTCATGCATCTTCATTCACCAAACAATACCATCACCAAATTCAGTGCGCCCAAAATTCTCTTTCACGTAACATCATGAGAATTACCATCAGAGCTATGTGCCAAAAACGTAATCACCTCACCGAACAAATCCTACATTGCCACTCTGAACTTTCCAAAATCTGTCCAGCAGTTTTATTACAATGTATCCGCGCCAAAATTCAGGAAACTAATTCGAAACTTTTCAATCATTTGAACCAAATTAAGGCCCAAAAACTTGATCATCTTATCGGTCCCCAAATCGCTAACCACTCATCACCAGAAAACCTCAAAACTGTGGTTATCATTCCAGAAACCCTCCACTTTCCGATTCAGAAAAATCCGTCCCCAGTAAGGGCTTAAATTTCGTTCCCATTTCTAAAACAACGGACAAATTCTCAATTAAACAAGACGTAGAAAATTCCTTCGCCGCGTTCAATTAAAAGCCTTTTTTCACAACAAAGAGGATGATTCTAACACCTCGAACAAAGACACTTCCGAAACACTTCAGACTCGAAAGTCTAAATGGACTCTCCCAAAGGGCCAATTCGCATCATTAGACTTTTTTTTATCAAAAAATGCCGCCACAATATCAACAAACTCAATTTCAAACGTATTACCAAATTTTCTAATCTCTCTTGAAGAGTGGTCGGCTCTAAAAAGTCTTAGAAAACGCAAAGACATAGTTATCAAAACGGCCGATAAGGGCGGCTCAGTCGTTGTTTGGCGCACCGACCTCTACCAAAAAGAAGTTTTGCGGCAACTTTCTGACACCTCTTTTTATCAAAAGGTCGACAAAG